>NW_028171673.1:0-7500 GCF_963971535.1 Notolepis coatsorum
TTCAATTCATCATAAATCATAAAGCTCAACTCGTTATTATTTTGCGCACAGACCGCCGAAACACGGGAACGTTTTGATTATATTTAAAAGGCTTTACGTTAAACGAAACAAGTGGAATTTCGAAGCTGTAAGCAGAATAAGTCATATGAATATAGTGTTCTTCCCCCTTTTTACTGTATAAGAAAGAATAGAAAACGCATTGCAATGACACCATGCAGATAGTGGACAGACTATGTATATGATGGGATTCAAGTTCGCGTTTTTGTTGCTCATAGGCATGCTGTCAGAGTATGATATCTTAATCAAACATTCTAGCACATTTGTCGTCACAGATCATGTCCTAATAGAACATAGGCTATGGTATGGATCGTGATATTGTGTGGACTGTAATTATTACTGTACCGGTACCACCCATTGTGACAACAGCCTTGTGAGTCCCGCACACAAACATGATGGAATTCAAGTTCATGTATTGAAAGGCAGGCTACATCATACATGCAGTGAGATTCATTGTTCTTGTATATGCGCTCGTATTATTGTGTATATAGGCTACCCAATACTGACATCAAAATAGATTGTAGTATGCCTCTAGAAATCATATGCAGCAGGTAGAAAATTGACGGAGAATCCATCGCGATTTGGAATAAAATTGAGGAGAACTTTAATCCCTGGGTATTAATCAAACAACACGGGAAAAGGCAGTCATATTCCAGCACAGTCTTTATTAGTGTTTGCGCTGCCCAGGCAGCAATGGTTAATAGATATCATATCCGACATCACCGTTCTCATAACACGCTTCCCTCGGCTTAGTCCATTTTTCCACATTTCATGGGGGTATTCCATTACCGTATATGGTTAATCGGGGCGGTTCTGGTATGCAAATACTTAAAACAGTGCACGAGCTCAAACGTAGGATCAAAGTCATATTTATCAAGACAGGTGTGCGTAGAACCTGTGTATGCACGTGTGATGAATCCCGTTTGTTTTGTGCGTGCACTGATTCTAAATTATGTGCTTACGTGTGGAAATAGAACATATTCTACGCCACGTTGATGAATGAGGGCCCAGGAGAGCCTGGCCATGCATTGCATTTATTTAGCGCTTTTATCCA
Source organism: Notolepis coatsorum (assembly GCF_963971535.1). Lineage (NCBI taxonomy): Eukaryota > Metazoa > Chordata > Actinopteri > Aulopiformes > Paralepididae > Notolepis > Notolepis coatsorum. The sequence goes on from NW_028171673.1 coordinate 1,112, forward strand.
AAGCGATAACGTATGCCTCACATTCACATTCACGGCAGAGGCAGCCATACAAGGATGATAGGGAGCAGTTAGGGGTTAAGTATCTTGCTCAAGGACACTTTGACACGCTGCCGGGAGGAGCCGAAATCAAACCGGGAACCTTCTGATTACCAGATGACTGCTCTACCTCCACTGTCGCCTTATTAACGCTGGTTCAGATGCAGTTGACTAATCGACTTGTTTCTCTCTCTCTCTCTGTTTCCTCTAGGTAAGTGTCAGTCAACCACACATGGATTATTCCAGTCTGCACCACACTTGACCTCTTCCAGCCTCTGTGTGATTCTACGAGCAGGTTGGATGAGACTGCCCTGTTGTTTGCCTCTGTGTGATTCTACGAGCAGGTTGGATGATACTGCCCTGTTGTTTGCCTCTGTGTGATTCTACGAGCAGGTTGGATGAGACTGCCCTGTTGTTTGCCTCTGTGTGATTCTACGAGCAGGTTGGATGATACTGCCCTGTTGTTTGCCTCTGTGTGATTCTACGAGCAGGTTGGATGAGACTGCCCTGTTGTTTGCCTCTGTGTGATTCTACGAGCAGGTTGGATGAGACTGCCCTGTTGTTTGCCTATGTGTGATTCTACGAGCAGGTTGGATGAGACTGCCCTGTTGTTTGCCTATGGGTGCTGTGGTGTGGTGGTACTGTGGTCTTCAGACGGAATACCATGGCATGCTTTGCTTCTCCTGAGTCTTGTGGTCAATTATTCTGTATTTGCTGTCATCCTAATAATCAATGACATGGTTTTGTGGACTTTTACCAAACTGTATGTGTTTTGGTATGAATTATATGTTTAATTTGGTATGTATTATAGTCATTATTTGGTAGGTAGTATAGGTATTATTGGTAGGCATTATAGGTATTATTTGGTATGTATTATAGGTATTATTGGTAGGCATATGTATTATCAGTAGGTAGTATAGGTATTATTTGGTATGTGGTATAGGTATTATTTGGTATGTGTTATAGGTATTATTTGGTATGTCCTATAGGTATTATTTGGTATGTGTTATAGGTATTATTTGGTATGTGTTATATGTATTATTTGGTATGTCTTATCGGTAGTATTTGGTATGCGTTATATGTATTATTTGGTATGTCTTATAGGTATTAGTTGGTATGCGTTATAGGTATTATTTGGTATGTGTTATATGTATTATTTGACATGATCATAGTGGTCATTATCATTGTTCAGTAGGGATGCACCACTTATCCACCGCCGATACCAATTCTGAGTGCTAAACCTTCAGTATCAGTCGATACCGAGTGCCGATCCATTACCTTATAACTGAACAGTATGGACTCAGTCAGACCATCAGCTCGGGGTCATTGGTTGAGATGTATACGATCTAAGATGCCTCTATGCATTAAAAATGCAGCGGATCAAGTCACTTTGCTTTGATTTATGGCACATTACACATTTATCGGCACCCTCTTTTAGCCTGGCATCAGTCTATTTTAGCCTGACATCAGACAATTTTAGCCTGGCATCAGACTATTTCAGCCTGGCATCAGACTATTTCAGCCTGGCATCAGACTATTTCAGCCTGGCATCAGACTATTTTAGCCTGGCATCAGACTATTTTAGCCTGGCATCAGACTATTTTAGCCTGGTATCAGACTATTTTAGCCTGGCATGAGACTATTTTAGCCTGGCATCAGACTATTTTAGCCTGGCATCAGACTATTTTAGCCTGGTATCAGACTATTTTAGCCTGGCATCAGACTATTTTAGCCTGGTATCAGACTAGTTTAGCCTGGCATGAGACTATTTTAGCCTGGCATGAGACTATTTTAGCCTGGTATCAGACTAGTTTAGCCTGGCATCAGACTATTTTAGCCTGGCATCAGACTATTTTAGCCTGGCATCATACTATTTTAGCCTGGCATCAGACAATTTTAGCCTGATATCTGACTATTTTAGCCTGATATCTGACTATTTTAGCCTGGCATGAGACTATTTTAGCCTGGCATCAGACTATTTTAGCCTGACATCAGACTATTTTAGCCTGGCATGAGACTATTTTAGCCTGGTATCAGACTATTTTAGCCTGGTATCAGACTATTTCAGCCTGGCATGAGACTATTTCAGCCTGGCATCAGACTAGTTTAGCCTGGTATCAGAACTACGTTTAGCCTGGTATCAGACTAGTTTAGCCTGGTATCAGACTATTTTAGCCTGGTATCAGATTATTTTAGCCTGGCATCAGACTATTTTAGCCTGGCATGAGACTATTTTAGCCTGGCATCAGACTATTTTAGCCTGGCATCAGACTATTTTAGCCTGGCATCAGACTATTTTAGCCTGGCATGAGACTATTTTAGCCTGGCATCAGACCATTTTAGCCTGGTATCAGACTATTTTAGCCTGGCATCAGACTATTTTAGCCTGGCATGAGACTATTTTAGCCTGGTATCAGACTATTTCAGCCTGGCATCAGACTATTGTAGCCTGGCATGAGACTATTTTAGCCTGGTATCAGACTATTTTAGCCTGGCATGAGACTATTTTAGCTTGACATCAGACAATTTTAGCCTGGTATCAGACTATTTTAGCCTGGTATAAGACTATTTTAGCCTGGCATCAGACTATTTTAGCCTGGCATCAGACTATTTTAGCCTGGTATCAGACTATTTTAGCCTGGTATCAGACTAGTTTAGCCTGGTATCAGACTAGTTTAGCCTGGTATGAGACTATTTTAGCCTGGTATGAGACTGTTTTAGCCTGGTATCAGACTATTTTAGCATGGCATCAGACTAGTTTAGCCTGGCATCAGACTAGTTTAGCCTGGCATCAGACTATTTCAGCCTGGCATCATACTAGTTTAGCCTGGCATCAGACTAGTTTAGCCTGGCATCAGACTAGTTTAGCCTGGCATCAGACTATTTCAGCCTGGCATCATACTAGTTTAGCCTGGCATCAGACTAGTTTAGCCTGACATCAGACTAGTTTAGCCTGGCATCAGACTATTTCAGCCTGGCATCATACTAGTTTAGCCTGGCATCAGACTATTTCAGCCTGGCATCATACTAGTTTAGCCTGGCATCAGACTAGTTTAGCCTGGCATCAGACTATTTTAGCCTGGCATCATACTAGTTTAGCCTGGCATTATACTAGTTTAGCCTGGTATCATACTAGTTTAGCCTGGCATCAGACTAGTTTAGCCTGGCATCATACTAGTTTAGCCTGGCATCAGACTAGTTTAGCCTGGCATCAGACTATTTTAGCCTGGCATCAGACTATTTTAGCCTGGTATCAGACTATTTTAGCCTGATATCTGACTATTTTAGCCTGGTATCAGACTATTTTAGCCTGGCATCAGACTATTTTAGCCTGGCATCAGACTATTTTAGCCTGGCATCAGACTATTTTAGCCTGACATCATACTATTTTAGCCTGACATCATACTATTTTAGCCTGGCATCAGACTATTTTAGCCTGGCATCAGACTATTTTAGTCTGGCATCAGACTATTTTAGCCTGGTATCAGACTATTTTAGTCTGGCATCAGACTATTTTAGTCTGGCATCAGACTATTTCAGCCTGGCATCATACTAGTTTAGCCTGGCATCAGACTATTTCAGCCTGGCATCATACTAGTTTAGCCTGGCATCAGACTAGTTTAGCCTGGCATCAGACTATTTTAGCCTGGCATCATACTAGTTTAGCCTGGCATTATACTAGTTTAGCCTGGTATCATACTAGTTTAGCCTGGCATCAGACTAGTTTAGCCTGGCATCATACTAGTTTAGCCTGGCATCAGACTAGTTTAGCCTGGCATCAGACTATTTTAGCCTGGCATCAGACTATTTTAGCCTGGTATCAGACTATTTTAGCCTGATATCTGACTATTTTAGCCTGGTATCAGACTATTTTAGCCTGGCATCAGACTATTTTAGCCTGGCATCAGACTATTTTAGCCTGGCATCAGACTATTTTAGCCTGACATCATACTATTTTAGCCTGACATCATACTATTTTAGCCTGGCATCAGACTATTTTAGCCTGGCATCAGACTATTTTAGTCTGGCATCAGACTATTTTAGCCTGGTATCAGACTATTTTAGTCTGGCATCAGACTATTTTAGTCTGGCATCAGACTATTTCAGCCTGGCATCATACTATTTTAGCCTGGCATCATACTATTTTAGCCTGGCATCAGACTAGTTTAGCCTGGTATCAGACTATTTTAGCCTGGTACGATACTATTTTAGCCTGGCATCAGACTATTTTAGCCTGGCATCAGACTATTTTAGCCTGGCATCAGACTATTTCAGCCTGGTATCAGACTATTTTAGCCTGGCATCAGACTATTTTAGCCTGGCATCAGACTATTTTAGCCTGGCATCAGACTATTTTAGCCTGGCATTAGACTATTTTAGCCTGGTATCAGACTATTTCAGCCTGGCATCAGACTATTTTAGCCTGGCATCAGACAATTTTAGCCTGGTATCAGACTATGTTAGCCTGGAATAAGACTATTTTAGCCTGGTGTCCGACTATTTTAGCCTGGCATCAGACTATTTTAGCCTGGCATCAGACTAGTTTAGCCTGGGATCAGACTATTTTAGCCTGGTATCAGACTATTTTAGCCTGGTATCAGACTATTTCAGCCTGGCATCAGACTATTGTAGCCTGGCATGAGACTATTTTAGCCTGGTATCAGACTATTTCAGCCTGGCATCAGACTATTTCAGCCTGGCATGAGACTAATTTAGCCTGGCATCAGACTATTTCAGCCTGGCATGAGACTATTTCAGCCTGGCATCAGACAATTTTAGCCTGGTATCAGACTATTTTAGCCTGGCATCAGACTATTTTAGCCTGGCATCAGACTATTTCAGCCTGGCATCAGACTATTTCAGCCTGGCATCAGACTATTTCAGCCTGGTATCAGACTATTTTAGCCTGGCATCAGACTATTTCAGCCTGGTATCAGACTATTTCAGCCTGGTATCAGACTATTTCAGCCTGGTATCAGTCTATTTTAGCCTGGCATCAGACTATTTCAGCCTGGTATCAGACTATTTTAGCCTGGTATCAGTCTAGTTTAGCCTGGCATCAGACTATTTCAGCCTGGTATCAGACTATTTCAGCCTGGCATGAGACTATTTTAGCCTGGCATCTGACTATTTTAGCCTGGCATCAGACTATTTCAGCCTGGCATCAGACTATTTTAGCCTGGTATCAGACTATTTTAGCCTGGCATCTGACTATTTTAGCCTGACATCAGACTATTTCAGCCTGGCATTAGACTATTTTAGCCTGGTATCAGACTATTTTAGCCTGGTATCGGACTATTTTAGCCTGGCATCAGACTAGTTCAGCCTGGCATCAGACTATTTTAGCCTGGCATCATACTAGTTCAGCCTGGCATCAGACTAGTTTAGCCTGGCATCATACTAGTTTAGCCTGGCATCAGACTAGTTTAGCCTGGCATCAGACTATTTTAGCCTGGCATCATACTAGTTCAGCCTGGCATCAGACTATTTTAGCCTGGTATCAGACTATTTTAGCCTGGTATCGGACTATTTTAGCCTGGCATCAGACTAGTTCAGCCTGGCATCAGACTATTTTAGCCTGGCATCATACTAATTTAGCCTGGCATCAGACTATTTCAGCCTGGCATCAGACTATTTCAGCCTGGCATCCGACTATTTTAGCCTGGCATCATACTAATTTAGCCTGGCATCATACTATTTTAGCCTGGCATCATACTATTTTAGCCTGGCATCAGACTAGTTTAGCCTGGCATCAGACTAGTTTAGCCTGGCATCATACTAGTTTAGCCTGGCATCAGACTATTTCAGCCTGTCATCATACTAGTTTAGCCTGGCATCATACTAGTTTAGCCTGGCATCAGACTATTTCAGCCTGGCATCATACTAGTTTAGTCTGGCATCAGACTATTTCAGCCTGGCATCATACTAGTTTAGCCTGGCATCAGACTATTTTAGCCTGGCCTGGCATCATACTAGTTTAGCCTGGCATCAGACCGATAATCCCATAGCGGTATCAACATCGGGGGCATCCCTATCGTACAAGATTGAAAACAATACTACTAAGTTGTGTGGTTTGTTGGCTACTCACTCGTGATTGTGAGACGAGGGACTAGCGTCTGGTAACACCGACCACAGCACAGCTTGTTTCCGAGTGGAAAGGTCCTCTGCTGCTCTGAGATCAGTGCTTGTGCCGCTGGGATAATTCCTCTCTTATCCAGTTATGAGGTCTGTCCGCTTGACCTATACTGTACGTGGAGGAGCGGCGGTCGAGGATACAGTTGCTGATGAGTCCCGATGGACTTGACCTCTTTCAAATGTATGCTGATGATTTTGTTCTGTACGTACAACATACT
>NW_028171673.1:15000-22453 GCF_963971535.1 Notolepis coatsorum
ATCAAGTACTCTAGTGTTGTTACTTCAGTGTACCGGGATCAAGTACTCTAGTGTTGTTACTTCAGTGTACCGGGATCAAGTACTCTAGTGTTGTTACTTCAGTGTACCAGGATCAAGTGATCAAGTACTCTAGTGTTGTACCTCAGTGTACCGGGATCAAGTACTCTAGTGCTGTTACCTCAGTGTACCGGATCAAGTACTCTAGTGTTGTTACTTCAGTGTACCGGGATCAAGTACTCTAGTGTGTTACTTCAGTGTACTGGGATCAAGTACTCTAGTGTTGTTACTTCAGTGTACCGGGATCAAGTACTCTAGTGTTGTTACTTCAGTGTACCGGGATCAAGTACTCTAGTGTTGGTACTTCAGTGTAACGGGATCAAGTACTCTAGTGTTGTTACTTCAGTGTACCGGGATCAAGTACTCTAGTGATGTTACTTCAGGGTACCGGGATCAAGTACTCTAGTGTTGTTACCTCAGTGTACTGGGATCAAGTACTCTAGTGCTGTTACTTCAGGTACCAGGATCAAGTACTCTAGTGTTGTTACCTCAGTGTACCGGATCAAGTACTCTAGTGTTGTTACTTCAGTGTACTGGGATCAAGTACTCTAGTGTTGTTACTTCAGTGTATCAGGATCAAGTACTCTAGTGTTGTTACTTCAGTGTACCAGGATCAGTCTCTAGTGTTGTTACTTCAGTGTACTGGGATCAAGTACTCTAGTGTTGTTACCTCAGTGTACCAGGATCAAGTACTCTAGTGTTGTTACTTCAGTGTACTGGGATCAAGTACTCTAGTGTTGTTACTTCAGTGTACTGGGATCAAGTACTCTAGTGTTGTTACTTCAGTGTACCAGGATCAAGTACTCTAGTGTTGTTACTTCAGTGTACCAGGATCAAGTACTCTAGTGTGTTACTTCATTGTACTGGATCAAGTACTCTAGTGTTGTTACTCAGTGTACCAGGGATCAAGTGCTCTAGTGTTGTTACTCTCAGTGTACCAGGATCAAGTACTCTAGTGTTGTTACCTCAGTGTACCAGGATCAAGTACTCTAGTGTTGTTACTTCAGTGTACCAGGATCAAGTACTCTAGTGTTGTTACTTCAGTGTACCAGGATCAAGTACTCTAGTGTTGTTACTTCAGTGTACCAGGATCAAGTACTCTAGTGTTGTTACTTCAGTGTACCTGTGATCAAGTAATCTAGTGTTGTTACTTCAGTGTACCGGGATCAAGTACTCTAGTGTTGTTACTTCAGTGTACCAGGATCAAGTACTCTAGTGTTGTTACTTCAGTGTACCGGGATCAAGTACTCTAGTGTTGTTACTTCAGTGTACCATGATCAAGTACTCTAGTGTTGTTACTTCAGTGTACCAGGGATCAAGTACTCTAGTGTTGTTACTTCAGTGTACCGGGATCAAGTACTCTAGTGTTGTTACTTCAGTGTACCAGGATCAAGTACTCTAGTGTTGTTACCTCAGTGTACTGGGATCAAGTACTCTAGTGTTGTTACTTCAGTGTACCGGGATCAAGTACTCTAGTGTTGTTACCTCAGTGTACCGGGATCAAGTACTCTAGTGTTGTTACCTCAGTGTACCGGGATCAAGTACTCTAGTGTTGTTACTTCAGTGTACCAGGATCAAGTACTCTAGTGTTGCTACTTCAGTGTACTGGATCAAGTACTCTAGTGTTGGTACTTCAGTTTCCAGGATCAAGTACTCTAGTGTTGTTACTTCAGTGTACCGGGATCAAGTACTCTAGTGTTGTTACTTCAGTGTACCGGGATCAAGTACTCTAGTGTTGGTACTTCAGTGTACCAGGATCAAGTTCTAGTGTTGTTACTTCAGTGTACTGGGATCAAGTACTCTAGTGTTGTTACTTCAGTGTACCGGGATCAAGTACTCTAGTGTTGTTACTTCAGTGTACCGGGATCAAGTACTCTAGTGTTGGTACTTCAGTGTACCAGGATCAAGTACTCTAGTGTTGTTACTTCAGTGTACCGGGATCAAGTACTCTAGTGTTGTTACTTCAGTGTACCGGGATCAAGTACTCTAGTGTTGTTACTTCAGTGTACCGGGATCAAGTACTCTAGTGTTGTTACTTCAGTGTACTGGGATCAAGTACTCTAGTGTTGTTACTTCAGTGTACTGGGATCAAGTACTCTAGTGTTGTTACTTCAGTGTACCGGGATCAAGTACTCTAGTGTTGTTACATTTGCCTTTGCTTGGGAGTATATAGAGTAGTGTTGGTCTAGTTGGTCTAGAGTTCTAAAGCACATGAAATATGAGGTTGTAACAGAGAAGGTTGTGACCCATGGGTACTTGAGGCAACACAGCATGGTGGAGACAGTTCAGTTCCTCAAATGAACACACTTTTTAATATATAACGCACACACGCACGCACACACACACACCACACACACACACACACACACACACACACACACACACACACACACACACACACACACACACACACACACACACACACACACACACACACACACACACACACACACACACACACACACACACACACACACACACACACGTGCACACAATACACTACACTACACTCACTGCTTGACACTGATGATGAACTACAGGCCAGTTTCTCCTGACGCAGCCTCTTCTGGCTGCTTGTCAGGATTGTGTGTCAAAGGTCGTCCTCCAGGTCCAGCGCGCTGCTATAAAAAGAGCACAATTAGTCAACGGGTAACACCTGGCACCTGATAATTAACCCTGGCACTGCTCCCATGAGTCACTATCCCACCCATATTTCCTGCAGCAGAGCTCAGACCACACCCCACTCACCACATAGCATTTAATCATAGACACACCACCAGTAACCACAGATCATTTAATCATAGACACACCACCACTAACCACATATCATTTAATCATAGACACACCCCACTCACCACATAGCATTTAATCATAGACACACCACCACTAACCACAGAGCATTTAATCATAGACACACCACCACTCACCACAGAGCATTTAATCATAGACACACCACCACTCACCACAGAGCATTTAATCATAGACACACCACCACTCACCACATACCATTTAATCATAGACACACCCCACTCACCACAGAGCATTTAATCATAGACACACCCCACTCACCACATAGCATTTAATCATAGACACACCCACTCACCACATACCATTTAATCATAGACACACCCCACTCACCACATACCATTTAATCATAGACACACCACCACTAACCACATATCATTTAATCATAGACACACCCCACTAACCACAGCGCATTTAATTATATACACACCCCACTAACCACAGAGCATTTAATCATAGACACACCACCACTAACCACATAGCATTTAATCATAGACACACCCCACTAACCACAGAGCATTTAATTATATACACACCCCACTAACCACATAGCATTTAATCATAGACACACCCCACTCAACACATAGCATTTAATCATAGACACACCCCACTCAACACAGAGCATTTAATCATAGACACACCCCACTAACCACAAAGCATTTAATCATATACACACCCCACTAACCACAGAGCATTTAATTATATACACACCCCACTAACCACAGATTATACCTCACTATAACTGTCTATCATCTGCATTAGAGCCTAAACCATACCTCACTATAACTACCTCTCATCTGCATTAGAGCCCAAACCACACCTCACTATAACTGTATCTCGTCTGCATTAGAGCCCAAACAACACCTCACTATAGATGTATCTCGTCTGCATTAGAGCCCAAACAACACCTCACTATAACTGTATCTCGTCTGCATTAGAAAATTGCGAGAGTAACACCCCTGCACAAAAAGGGCAGCAAATTAGACCCAGGCAACTACCGCCCTGTTTCTATACTTACCTCCATCTCGAAAGTCATGGAGAAAATAGTATACGAACAGGTCGAAAAGTACCTTGCGGAAAAAAATCGAATCTACGAATTCCAATCTGGCTTCAGAACATCCAACTCCACTGACACATGCCTTCTCTATTTGAATCACCACAAAAAACAAGAGGTGGACGCGGGCAAATACTGCGGCATGGTCATGCTGGACCTACAAAAGGCCTTCGACACTGTCAATCACACCATTCTGATTGACAAGCTAAAAGCAATTGGTTTTGATAGTCTATCAGTGAGCTGGATACAATCCTACCTGGAGGGGAGAGAACAGATGGTGGAGGTAAACGGTACCCTATCCGCCCCCCCATCCCAGTGAGCTGTGGTGTTCCACAAGGAAGCATACTAGGACCGCTACTGTTCCTAATTTATGCAAATGACATGTCGTCAGCTTGTGACTGCAACTTGTTCCTGTTTGCGGACGACTCAGCCCTGCTGGTCTCTGACAAGAACAAGTTACAGGTTGAAAAAACCCTCAGCACGGAACTAGGCAAAATCTGCTTATGGCTCGCCGATAACAAACTATCATTACACATGGGCAAAACAGAGTCCATTCTCTTCGGTTCAAATAACAAACTCAGCAAGATCGACGGCTTCTCAGTTACAGTGAGTGACAATATTATCACAAGGAAAGATGAAATTATCTACCTAGGTTCCATCAATCTTTCCTGTGACAAAATGGCATCCAATGTAATAAAAAAGTCAACCAACAAACTCGATTCTTGTACCGGATCTCCTCTCTGGTAAACAAGAATACCCTGAATACTCTGGCAGGAGCACTCATTCAAGGGTACTACGACTATGCTTGCACCGCATGGTACCAAAGCACCTCAAAGGTGCTAAAAACAAATTACAAACATCTCAAAACTAAATCAAATCAAATCAAATCAAATCAAATTTATTTATAGGGCCCGACAACACACGTTAATGTCCCCATGGGCCGTACAGATCTTCTTTAAACAAGTCAAGAAGAAAACATAACAATAAGTCAAGAACAGAACAAGAACACCATAAGGTGCAAACATTTTTAGATGGATGCAAATAAATGAAAGAATGCAAGCACTCCCAGACATACCCCACGCGAAGGTAAGGAAAAACTCACTAAAACCTAACAATAGGGAAAAAAGCACCACAGGCAATGTGGAGGAGAGAAACCTTAGAAGGGCCATTCAAGGGGGGATCTCCCTTCTTAGATGTTGGTGATAGTAGTGTTGCAGACGGACAGTTGGTAGACTACTGCTTGACCTTACTCCTAGAACCACCTCACCCCTGCACACTTTGCCAACCTAGGATGGCTTAGAGTAGACGACAGAGTACAGCAACTTGCAATGGGCCTGGTCTACAAGATGCACTACACGACCGGGGTGCCCATGTACATGTCAAAATACTATAATAATAGTATTAAGTATATAAGTATATAATAATACTAATAAAAGACGGCGGGCGGCCTGGCCGTGTAATCTGTCACAGGGAGGGAGGTATTACTACTACGGTGTGTTTCGGCTGCGTAGTAGAGACGATACGTCTCGGATCCTACTCACCGTGAGTTAGAGACCCGTTTGACTTGCAGGATGAACACGGCGGTGGCGGCGGCCTGCTGTGAGGAACCCGCTGCTGCTGCGTCCGTCCGTCTCTCAGCCGCAGCATGTGGTCGACGTTCACATGAACTGCACCGTTTCTGAACGTGATGTTTACAGAGTCTGCTGTATGTTCCTGAAGGTGGGGTCAACGAGGCCTTCCATCGACTTTACATCCATCCTTCTCTCTCTACTCCTTCCATCGACTTTACATCCATCCTTCTCTCTCTACTCCTTCCATCGACTTTACATCCATCATGCTCTCTCTACTCCTTCCATCGACTTTACATCCATCCTTAGGGATGTCCGATATTATCGGCCGATATTGGCATTCAAATATGATATCGGAAATGATCTGTATCGGTTTAAAAAGAAAAGAAAAATAATAATAATTTTACATGTATTTAACCTTTATTTACCCAGGCAAGCAACTAAGAACAAATTCTGATTTTATTTATTGTCAAAAGTATGCATAATGTTGTGTTAATTCCACGACAAGAGATATGTAATGTTAATTACCTGAAATTATTCCTGTTTTTTTGGGGGGAAAAACCCTGCATATATCGGTATCGGTTGATATCGGTTGATATCGGTATCAGAAATTAAGAGTTGGACAATATCGGTATAGGCCTATCGGTATCGGTAAAAAAGCCAATATCGAGCATCCCTATCCTTCTCTGTTCGCTCCTTACATTGACTTCACATTCATCCTTGTCTATCCGCTCATTCCATTGACTTTACATTCATCCTTCTCTCTACACTCATTCCATTGACTTTGCATTCATCATTATCTCTACACTCCTTCCATTGACTTTACAGGCATCCTTATCTCTATTATCTCATTACATTGACTTTACATGCATCATTCTCTCTTATCTCCTTCCATTGACTTTACATTCATCCTTATATACCCACTCCTTCCATTGCCTTTACATTCATCCTTATCTCTCTTATATCCTTCCATCGACTTTACATTCATCCTTATATCTCTTATATCCTTCCATCGACTTTACATTCATCCTTCTATCTCTTATCTCCTTCCATTGACTTTACATTCATCCTTCTATCACGTATCTCCTTCCATCGGCTTACATTTATCCTTATCTCTACGCTCCTTCCATTGACTTTACATTCATCCTTCTATCTCCACTCCTTCCATTGACTTTACATGCATCCTTCTCTCTCCGCTCCGTATACCTCTTTATAAAGAGCTGCCCTGTTGTTGTGATTAGCATAACATATAGCTGGTTTCTTAACTGGCGACGGCCCGTATACGGGGCCCTCTTGAGGATGATTTGCCCACCGGCACGACGCGCCTCTTTGCCGACCTCTCACAAGTTCCGTACGACAAGTCATCAGGACGGGCACACTCTATCAGCTGAGGTAGATGTTATCGAGGAGTGTCATGTCCTCGCGGCAGCACAAGATATCTCCCCAAACGTCTTTGTTATTCCAAAAAGGCCGATCTTAATCAAGAGTCAACGAACCGATAAGGGCCATCGTCTCTCACACACAATCTGAATTTTTACAAGTGCCTCAGAGCGTTAGCAACCATCCCTTGGAGGAGAGGTGGCAGAGAGGAGGAATAGAGGAGGGCCAGAGTGTCATTTAACTTCCATCACACTTAATTAGTTATGCAATAACCGTCTTTGTGGGCTGGCCTGGGTCTTTAAGATACCAGATATTCATAAGACAGGACTCGCATCCTGAATACTGAACCTACTTAGATCTGAATATAAAAAGATGAGAAAACAATAAACAGTGTAAACAAGATGATTGACTTTGAATATGAAAATATGAGAACAATACAAGGTGCAGATGAGGATATGTATGCCGGTTGTATTATACATTACTCTCAATAAATATAAACAATGAGAAAGCGAGAGAGAGAGAGAAGAGAGAGAGAGAGAGAGAGGAGAGAGAGAGAGAGAGAGAGAGAGAGAGAGAGATAGAGGAGAGA
>NW_028171672.1:0-14000 GCF_963971535.1 Notolepis coatsorum
CGTTTGTGTTGACATTTCCATAATTATTTTCGCAGCTGGTAATAAAAAAAATAGCCAAATACTGTTGTGTTACTAAACAAATACCTTCCATGCATGATTCAGGTGACATTAGATTGATTGAAACCTTTATTTATACTTAGATGAGCTCTGAGGTGAGGCCACCTCATTTACAGAACTCCTGAGTGTACAACAAGATAAAACAACAAAACAATGTGCACTGCAATCAGTTAAAAACAGTTACAACATGAATCATTTAGAAATGAAATCAGACATTTAAATTCCATAAGGGAAGGAAGAACTTCCAACTTTAACTTTGGGGGATCGTGGATTATAGGAGAGGACAGCAGGAGACACACACACCACTGAGGATAAACGGGGCTACCGTGGACAGGGTGAGCAGCTTTAAGTACCTGGGGGTCCACATCGCAGAGGATCTGACATGGACAACACACATAGACTCAGTCGTAAAAAGGCGAAGCAGCGCCTCTACCACCTGAGACAGTTAAGGAAGTTCAGAGTATCTGGTAAGATACTCCAGTCCTTCTACTCCAGAGCTGTAGAGAGCATCTTGACTGGAAACATCACTGCCTGGTATGGAAACAGCACGGCACAGGACAAGAAGGCCCTACAGAGAGTGGTGCGCTCAGCCGAGCGTACCACGGGTATTGCACTACCACCCCTGCAGGTTCTATACAACAAGAGGTGCAAATCCAGAGCCTGCAGAATAATGAAAGACCCTCACCACCCCAACAACAGCCTGTTCATGCTGCTGAGGTCAGGCAGACGCCTGCGAACACCAGCTACTAGGACAGAGAGACTTTGGCTCAGCTTCTCCCCCAGGCCATCAGAGCCTTGAACACTGAACTCTCCACACACAAGCACACATGAGCACACACACGACACACACACTGTACACGCTCACACACTAGCAGCCACTTTAACATGAGCAAGCACACACTCATGCTGCACACGGCCCACACTTATGGCCACTAAGGAAAGGTCACTTTAAGAATAGTATAGTATAACCTGAGATTGTATAAAATAGCATGTACAGAAAGACCCATTGCCTCATCTGTAGCTAACAGTGTATTGCACTACCACAGGACCTAGCATGTCCTACCATGCTCTGTAAATAACTTATGTACATATACCGATATGCCCTACTCTGTTTACTTGTTTTATTGCACAATGTCGTTCTAATGGATTCTATTATATGTTATTACTATTGTATTATGCACATCGTTGCGGGCAAGACCACCCGCATTTCATTGTATACTTGTATGCCGTGACAAATAAAACTCTTGACTTGACTTGACTTGGGGGAGGGGGGGGGGGGGGGGTTTCGGCTCTGTGGTAAAAATATTCTTTAATGGTCTTCTGTTCCTTTTAGAAAGCCAAATAAATACTTTTATTAAAAAGAAATGTTGAACTTAGGGTGGTTTAGACACTAGACGAGTATTCTTTTCAGGTGAAAACAAATTTCAAGAGGCAGAATGTCTTAAATAAGTGACACAGGGGATTGCTCAGGCTGACTATCAGCTGAAACAGTAGCCTGCTCCATCCAAGCCAACCAGTTACAATAAACGGTCAGTCTGGAGAAGTGGTGGAACATTTTAAAGGGGACATGCATTGCTATTCCTTGCACTATTTGGGCAACTTTACACAATTCCTGTGAGTCTATGGAAGACATCTGTAAGGTTTATTAAAAAAAATAATAAAAATATATATATATTTCTAATGGAGTACTCAAAAGCATAATTTTCCAGCCTCAGGATTTCAGCCTGTTATTGATGGCCTCCGCCCATAAGCGCTTTCAGTGACAGTCACCCACACAGCGTGATACATACGAGAGAGAGCGAGAGAGAGAACGAGCAAGCGAGAGAGAGAGAGAGAGAGAGAGAGAGAGGAGAGAGAGAGAGAGAGAGAGAGAGAGAGAGAGAGGAGAGAGAGAGGGAGAGAGAGGAGAGATGCGTCCCGACATAGGGAAACCACAAAGACAAGTTGTATGTATTTCGGAATAGGGACAAGGCTCAGCGAATATTGTCGGATCCTTTGCATCCCCTTCATGGTGAGTTTGACATGCTTCCATCTGGAAGGCGCTATAGAGTTCCTCTAGCCCCAAAAAACATATTTAAGAAGTCCTTCATCCCACATGCCATTGCCCTGATGAATTCTTAGATTTAAATGTTAACCATGGTACTGGTTAGGTACCTGAAGCTCTGTCGTTGTTTTTGTTGTTGTTGTTTCTCTATTTGCCTATGTACAATTTTGGGCTGTTTTTTGTGTGCCTGTGTGGTGTTTGTATTGTGTTGTCTTGTGGATTGCAACCATGGTGAAACCAAAGACAAATTTCCATGAAAGTGGACACATAAAAATATCTATCGATCCATCGATCCATCGATCCATCGATCCATCTCTCTCTCTCTCTCTCTCTCTCTCTCTCTCTCTCTCTCTCTCTCTCTCTCTCTCTCTCTCTCTCTCTCTCTCTCTCTCTCTCTCTCTCTCTCTCTCTTCCTTCCTTCCTTCTATTAGATTGTAACGTTTGGGCTTTTGCTCTCACTTGGGAGCAAAAGCCCTGGCGTCACCCTGGAGTATTTCACCATTTCCTCTCTTCTAAATTATCCTGATTGCTCTAATTAATGCCTGCTGTGTAGTTTACTCTCCTTCATAATGTTCCTCTGGTATGCTATTCGTTGTCAGTTCTTCTCTGATCACAGACGTGAGTACTCTACCTGAAAGCTTTTGTTATTGCTCACATCTGGAGCATAATTGTGATACCAAGGTTGGTGTCGTGCTTTGTCCATTTAGTATAAATTTTAGGGCTGTCAGTTTATCGCGTTAATTAGATTAATTAATTACACAGCAAATTATCACGTTATGAAAATTAACTCAAAATTAATTACAGAAAAAGATTTTTTTTTTTTTTATATACTTTTTTTTTTGTATCTCATTCATTCCATAAGAATGTAGAATACACATTTACAGACTTTTTTTTTAATATGTCCATTTGCATGTTCTTGGTATCTGATTCTAGGGACATCTATGAATCTCAGGGAATGTATTCCCAGTGTCAGAAATACTGTGGGCTAGATCCACAAATAATGGATTGCACGGTGCAAGTGGCACCCTTACTTACAATTCATTATGAATTGAAAATGGGGGACCCTGATGTAAACAAGACGAAAGTCTTTCTCTGGTCTGCATCCCCTTAACAATAGTGTGTATTGAGCCGTACTGTATTGTACCCATTCTGCAATCTGTTAATAACATTTTCATTCAATCAATCAATCTGCGCTGTGATTGATTGAATGAACATTTTATTTTGAGTAAATTGTAATGAACCAAATGAGAATATCAATACATTTTCTTTTTATCGTTGACTGTGAATAACACCATGCTCAAATTGACCAGACCTGAAAAATCTAAGCAAATTAATAGATGGAAGATGATTAAACAGAAGGTTTTGTAGATACAGTACTGAATTCTGCCATCCGGACACATGCAATTTGAAATATAATTATAGAATATCAGGCATAAAATGGTTATGCGATTAAAATGCGATTAATTACATTAATTAATTACAAATCCTGTAATTAATTAGATAATTTTTTTTAATCGCCTGACAGCACTAATTAATTAATTAATTAAAGTGTTTATTGTGTGGATGTTTGCCCTGCAAACATTTCTCAGTTCGAGTTAGAACTGCTTCCTTGTTTTTGGAGACTATTGTCTTCCCTTTTCTTTCCCTGTTTCAAAGTATTTGTTTTGTCGTGTTTTGCTTCATGTTTGTTCACAATAAAGAAACTGTTTAATTGTGAAGGAACAACTATCGCATTCCGCCTCCTCTGTTCAACTCTGTGTGGTGGAGGCAGGACAGTGGTCTCTATCTCCTAAGGCTCCGGACGAGTCAGACCCCTGATACGATACATCAAATATTTTATTAATAATAATAAATAATTATTTTAAATAAATAAGTAAGAAATGCGGCACAGTCTGACTGTTTGCTGCTCATAAACCATAGATATAGGGTGGAGAAAGAGAGAGACAGAGAGAGAGAGACAGGGAGAGGGAGAGAGAGAGGGGGCGGGGGAGAGAGAGGGGGGAGAGAGAGACAGAGAGAGAGAGAGACACAGTGAGAGAGAGAGAGAGAGAGAGAGAGAGAGAGAGAGAGAGAGAGAGAGAGAGAGAGAGAGAGAGAGAGGGAGAAATGGTGTGTGTGTGCGTCCACCAGGATCACAACTCTCGCTCTCTCTCTTTCTCTCTCACACACACACACACACACACACACACACACACACACACACACACACACACACACACACACACACACACACACACACACACACACACACACACACACACACACACACACACACACACACACACACACACACACACACACACACAATAATGTGCACAACATCCACCACGTACACACCCAAGCATACACACTCCATACACACTCCATACACACGTCCATGAGTGGTAATGGGAGGTAAGGGCAGGGACGTGACAGGCGTAATTATCCCTGCATTGTTTTGTGGGGGGGCACCCCCGCCTGGTCTACTCCGGTCTTGAGTGTGTGTAATTAGCAGCTCTCTCTCTCTCTCTCTCTCTCTCTCTCTCTCTCTCTCTCTCTCTCTCTCTCTCTCTCTCTCTCTCTGTGCGTGTGTTTGGAGACGGAGAGAGTTTGCGGGTGTGAGACTGCGGTACGAGTGAGTTTCTAACTTTTCTATTTATATATTGTGTTTCAAGTTGTGAATTAGACTGTACTTTATTTGACTGGTTGTGTGCATTTGGTGGTTTGGTAGCGTTGTGCGGCTTGGTCAGCTGTCCGCTGTCAGTGACATGGCTTTTGCCAAGTTGATGAGGAAACATGGTTTTAAAGTATCGCCGACGTTTTCTTGCTCAGTTGAAGACTGTAGTCTGGCTGTTGCAAAGGAGGTACTGTAGGAGCTCCAAGTATTAAGTCTGCGGCGAGGATGAACGGCGGCGTCGTTATCTTTGTAGATGATGTGGTTAAAGCAAATACTGTTATTATCAATGGTCTAGTTATAAATGAGACGTTCGTATCAGTGACACCGCTCGCAATGCCAGCGAAGAAGGTGACGTTGGCGAACGTTCCACCGTTCATAAGTGATAAACCTATCCTGAGAGAACTAGCCAGATATGATTTTTTTTTATCTCCAATTAAAAAGATGTCATCAGGTTGCAAAGCACCTGAATTGCAATATGTGGTTTCGCATAGACGGAAGACATTCATAATAATGAACAAACGCGAGCAGGAGCTGGATTTTAATTTTAAAGTGGTAATAGACGGGTTTGATTATGTTATTTATGCAACAATGCAGAATATGAAATGTTTTGGCTGTGGTAGAGAGGGGCATCTGAGAAAGTCTTGCCCAGGAGAGGGGCCTGGTACTGGGAAAAATGCTGGGAAGGGCACATTTTTTTTTAAAAACAGCATGGGGGTTGAATCAATTTGGTGAGGGTGGTGGAGAACAGGGGAAGAGTGGTGGAGAGGCTTCTGAAAAGGTTAGGAACAGATAGGAGTGATAAAAGGCAAAGGAAGGGCAGGTGAAACAGTATAATGAAAAAATGGTGGAGATGAAAATTAGGGGGGGGGGGGAGGTTGTGGTGGAAGAGAGTAATGAGAATGAAGGTGAAAATGGGGTGGATGGCGAAGGTGGAGTTGATCTGCAAGGACAGGGTGGAGGGGCTTGTGTCAGCAAGGACACTATAATTAACCAGGAGGAAAGTAGACCTGTAGATGAAACAGGGTCAAAGGACACAGGTGGGGAGGTCAGAGTGGAGGAAGGAGTGGTAGTGGATGTTGACATGGAGGAGGAGGAGGAGGAGGAGGAGGAGAACAAGCTGAAGGTCGTTCGGCAGAAAAGAAAGTCAAAAGTAAACAGTTTGACAAACTCTCAAGCTAAGAAAGCGAATGTGAAAATAGGAAATAATAAACAGAGTACGCAGGAGGGTACAGGGTCGGATGTAAGCTCTGGAGATGAGTCTGATGATAGGGGGAGTGATGCATCTTTAAATGCAAAAGCAAAATCTTCCTATGGAATGGCTGAAATGAAAATGTTTTTACAGACAACAAAAAACAGGAAAGGTATAAAATAGGAAAGTTCTTTCCAGATAGGGAGCTGTTCATTGTGTCAGCCAGGAATAATATGAAGTGTAAAGGAGATGGACGTTTTTCTGACCAAGAAATATACAGGCTGAGGAAAATTGTTCAAAAGGTTAAGCTGGACCTCAACAAAGAAGATGATGGGGAGGACTCAGTATAGTTTTGTTGTTTTATTTCTGTTGTAAATCCTAATGTATCAAATGAATGTCCTTTCTGTGGAAGCGTGGAACATATTTTCCATTTTTAGCAATGGTAAGAGCAAGGGTCTGGATAGATTTTAGGTTCTATGAAAAGATGAAAAATGTAGATACTTTTGTGGAACAGTGGTGTTACAAGGAGGTTATTTGCTCGGTGGTGGATGAGGAGTTAACATTCTGCAATGTTTTCATGTGAATGTGCCTAGTTTTTTTTGTTCCTTTTATGGTTATGTGGTTGGAGTTTGCAGTTATTTTTCGTATAGCTTTGCGCTCTGCTCTATTGGAACTGTCCCTTTAATATGCTTATCTAAGCAAATTAATAGATGGAAGATGATTAAACAGAAGGTTTTGTAGATACAGTACTGAATCCTGCCATCCGGACAGCATATGCTATCATGAAAACTTTCAACCACATGCACGCTCCTCACCTGCCTGGCCACGCCCACATCCGCTCATACATAAGCGGGCCATGGCCATACTACCAGCTCCCTCCCTACTTTCACCAGCCACCATGAAGTCCGTGTATAGCACTTCTTCAAGTTCAGTGCCGAAAGTAGTTAGTTTAGTTATAGGAGCTGTGTTGGCAACGTCTTTTGTTTCTCCCCCTCTCACTAATTTACGGGAGAAAGAAAGGATAATGTCGTCACCACCGGAGAGTCTAGAGGATTATTCTGACCTCCACCGGCGCTTCACATTTGGGGGGTGCGTGTCGCTGGGCAGTTCCCCCGCTAGCGTTGCTCTCCGGCTGTGCAGCTGGATACTATTACCGTGAGAGGCAGTCGGCTGGCCGACAGTCTCTTTGGGTGGGTGGTGTGGGATATTGTGGATATCCTGAAAAATGTACTCAGTCAACCGAGATCAAGATAATAAGGTTTATTATCCAGACAGATAGAAATATACATAGTACATAGAGAGAATGGCTGAGGGGCTCTCCCCAGGTGATCAGCTGAAATGACCCAGGTAAAGACCTCGATTGTGGTCGGGAGGAGCCCTATATAGTTAAAAGGGGGGGGGGTGTGGTCCCATTTGATAGGTCAATTGGGTGGGGGAGGGACAAGAGACACACAGGTAAGGGGACACAGGGGAGGGGAATGTCTTTACATGAGGGCATTATATTATTCCACAGTTACTCACTTTTCTCTATTATAATGTGGGTGAGATTAATGTATACTATCAGGGGAGGGGAATGTCTTTACATGAGAGAGTTGGGGAATCATTATATTATTCCACAGTGGTGTCTTGCGACGCGGGCTCTCCGCCTCTGTTCGATCACGTCAATTGGCGGTGAGCGGCGGGGGCGGACGGTCTAAACAGATGTGTCAGTTGTGCGGGGTCGGCTGCTCAGGCATATGGCCCCGCAGAACAGCCGGCTCCAAGCGAGGATTCCTCTGTTACCTCTCCATCATGTCCGAGATACAGGCCTGGCCATTAGCTTGTAGCTAGCCGTTAGCCGGTAACGTCCTATGGACAATTGGGATTGCGTGGAGGGGACGGGGGGTTCTTGTTTGACGCCCCGCGAAAACAGAGGCTTTGTTTTCCTGGGAGCCCCGATTCCGAGTCTGGGTTTGAGTCCCAAATCTCTGAGGAGGGATGCCCTCTGCCATCCGCACTGGACGTTAGCCCCCGCCTTTCAAAAATAAAGTGGGTTGTGCTTCCCGGCACGAGGGGTGCGAGCTTGTGTGTTTTTTTGCCCGAGCTCAAGCAGCCCGCATAAAACGGGGCTTCGCTGCCGACGCCACTGTATCTCTGGCAACGCCGTCCTGTGAGGGAGGCGGGTGTTGTCTGCCCTTTTTTTCTTTAGACTAGAGAAGAGGCAGTCGGCTGTCTGAAGTGATCAGGCCTGCATCGCTATTCCTCACATTACACAGCTTCAGTAGTAGCCGGTAGCTAACAGTGGGCCTTTGAGAGCTAGCCATTAGCTTGCTGCAGCGTTAGCCGGTAGCTAACGGTGGGCCGGTAAGGGGCTAACCGTCAGCCTGGAGTTAGCCATTAGCTTGTTGCTAACCGTTGGCGTTAGCCGTGGGGACGTAGCGGGCCCTGAACACTCTGATTCAGCGTCATCTCTGGCAGAAGATGTCATCAGCCTGCACCATGGCCGGCCGCAGGATGTGGGCGAAACGCCCGCCAGCAAGAGGCCTCGTCAACAAGGTGGACCAGCCATTGTTGCGGCCATTCGTCCTGCGTCCGGGGGTCAGGTAGGACACGTTACTGCTATGAGGGTTGTGTGTGTTTCATGAAATACGTTTTTTCGGTTAAAACGTAGCATTGAGTCCGCAACTGGTGTGCTATTGTTAGCTTACAGAGTTATACGTACGTATGCATGTGAATCAAGGACTTTTTGTCCCTCTCTTCAGTCTGTTAATTTTTTCTTTGCTTAAGGGTAAAGGTAAAAAATAGCAGGTGGCAAGTTTTTTCACACATAAGAGAGCCGTGGATAAAGCCCATTTTTTACACGAATGAGATTATCGGCTGAGGTTGGCGTGCATGATGTAAAGCTTTTACTCTACAGGTAAGTATGTGCTTTCATGTAGCGCGCTATGCAACTGGTGTCACGGCTCTGCTTTTTTATGGCGTCGTATCAGGGGTGAGGTGTTGAGGGTGGGTGGACAGAATAAACCTCCCCCCGGATATAGTTATATCCTTTATGAAACTGATTGGCCAGGAGGTTGTGCCTTTCTGCCTATCAGTTTCCCTGATGAGGGTGTTCTCTCTCTCGTCACGGGAAAGGGGGGGGGGGGGATTTCCCTGTTTCCCACACCAAATTAGGATAGGTGGGACACAGGATTCCCCCGGCCATTTGAAGATGTCACAGGCGCGTTTTCTTATTGGCCAAGAGACATGTCCGTGAGTTACAGGGCCTGTGCTACAGGCCGCTGTCATTGTAAAAGAGGGGATGCAATGCAGTCGAGACTATTGGTTCTTCTGCTCTGCTCTCTACCAGTAGTGTATATTGGGCCGTTTTGAGCAGAGCCTCCTCAGAAAGTTTCAGAGCCTCCCTCTCAGTGAGAGAGCCTCCTCAGAGAGTGTCAGAGCCTCCTCCTCAGAGAGTTTCAGAGCCTCCTCCTCAGAGGTTTCAGAGCCTCCTCAGAGGGTTTCAGAGCCTCCCTCTCAGTGAGAGAGCCTCCTCAGTCCAATTGTTACATGAACCTTTTTCAATTGTTTTACTCACGTTGAGGTCTCTCTGGGAAAACCGCTGTCTTCCCCTCTTACATAAAGAGCAGAAATGACGCAGTTGTTATTCCCAGGCTCGTCGTATGAGAGCCCGTTTCTGTGTCTCTAGTACCGGCCTCCTGCTGCTCGTCCCAGACAGCGAGGGGAAACATTGTGGGGCTCTTTCTTGTTAGAAATTTGCCGTCACTGTTCTCGGGTTCTTTACGAGCATACACACTGTTTCATAAATCAGCGTTTGGTCTTACGAGACCGATCAGCGCTGGCCCATGGTGTTTTTCAATGATTGAATCCGCTTTTTGGGACCGGCGTGCCTTGGTTGCCCAACATCATAAAAGCGGCATTTATTATGCGGTCGGCTGGGAAGGAGATTTTTTTCTCTACCGAGCGCCAGTGCACTAGGTTAGACTCGAGGACTCGCATGCATCTCCGGGGGGAGATGACGGAGTAGATCAAACATTGGCAGGGGGGTTTCACGGCAGTTAGGTAGGCCACCGAGAGCAGTGCGTTTGCGTACTGAGCGTCTTGGTGGCGCCCCCTGTGATGTTTTGGATCGACACACGTACCTACCCCCCTCTTAGGACTGGGGGCGGCGGCGTGACAAGGGCACGGGACTTGTCCTGGTCGCGCCGGACCGGATCAGTTTAACCCGTTGTCCGCCAGGGTGCAGACAAGTTCTGGTACCCCAAAGGACCCTGAGCTTTTCCGGGGGTAAAATGCCTGCATACTATGTTGTACCTTTTTGCACAATGTTAGGTGGGTTGGTCCTTCTCCGTTAATTTTCACCCCTCCCCCCCTGCTAAACCGGGGATGGGAGGGGGCTGTCAACTCCTCTATGCATCCCTGTGTAGGTCCCGGTCCTCCAGGCCCAGGTCGGGCCTTGCCCTCGTTGACCTGTTGGCCTGGGTTAACCCTTTTTAAACCTGAAACGGAACCCTTTTTAAACCTGAAACGGCTTGAACTGCATTGTATAGCCTGTGTATACGCGCAGTTATGTTTCCGGGATTTCTTAATGGGTTAAGGGAGCAAGCATTTTCTGTTAATAAACATAGGGGGGTGGTTGCCTCCCCAGTGTGTTGGTAGCAGAGTCGACTCTCTGGTTGAGCCCGGGTCTGACCCCGGCTGCCCCGAGAGTATGCCCCTGCATGTTTCGTGACGTCTGCCAATTGTGTCAAACTCTTTCTCTGAACCTCGACCCTGCGGGACTAATAAATTGGCAGGGTCAGGGTTCATGGTGGAATCTGTTTGCTGGCGGAGTTGGCTAACTCCGACTCCACGAGGTTCGAGATTGTGATATGGTGCACGGCATACCGAACACCCTTTCCGCCGGGATACTGTACTTACAGTAAGCCCCTTAGGCGCCTGTCTAGTCCGCAGTGCTCCGGGCGCAGGTTGAGTTCTGCTCTTAAGACCTGTCGACCTGGATTGAGGGATCAACCTCCTTGGAGGATGTCTCCCTGGCGCGCCAGCTGGCCCCACGACATTGGGGGGGGGGCCTCCTTGGGAGCGCTTCGGAGCGGCGTGCCAGGGGGAGAAGGGCCTTCACCTATTTTAGGCCCTGTCCGATACGCTGGCGATGTGGGGGGTGGTGTCACCAGTGACCGTCTGGTGGGGTCTCGATGCCGCGGCCTCGTTGACCTCACCAGGCCCCTTTTTCAGGGGGTCCTAGCCCCCGGGATGTGGCCTGGGGCTGGGACCTCCTCCGCGCTCCGCTGCTATGGCCTTGCCACGGGGTTGGGACTTTTTGACCCCGACCCCGCGATGTTGGGGGCTGTGACGGTTATTTTTTTGCTTCACGTCCGTTCCCTGGTGGCGTGCGGGATGCGCGTCCGAGTAGTCGCGGGGCCTTCTATACGAAGTTATGTCCCACGGTCTGCTCACCCTGTGCGTTTGAGGTACTGAACCCTCTTCGCACAGTCGGGTCCGGTCTCCCTCCCGTCCCTCACTAGGGGGGGCGGGGGGGCCTGGATCCTCCCCGGTATTCTGATGGTTGTAGGGGACCTCAGCGGGTACATCTGTCGTTCTAATAGAGCAGAGCGCAAAGCTATACGAAAAATAACTAAGGTTATCCTATAACCCTAGTTATTTGAGTATAGCAAGCGTTCTGCTCGGACTCACTGAGGACCTAACCTCGTTCCCAGTTTTATCTCCTCAGTGAGATAAAGCCTGGTAAAGCACTACGGCCGAAAGTATGTATGGGGTAGAATTTCCGGTGTATGTACTTCCCCTCGAAGCTGCCTCCGAATGGACCAAACTTTTCCCGAATCCTGTCGGCAAACAAGCTAGAACGTCCCGGTCATGTAGTAAATTATTCAGGCAAAGCCGTTGCAGTGGCTTAAACGAGGACATATTGTGCACTTCACACGTTTCTATAATTGTTTTGTCGAAACCGGAAAGCCTGTAGCGGGTACTTCCTGTACTTCCGTTTTCACACTTTAGGACGCATAGCTTTACCAGCCTACTGAGGACCCCACGTGTCTTCCGTTTCGGCGGTGAAAGACTGGGGAAGGAGCTGGTAGTATGGCCAATGGCCATGGCCCCGCTTATGTATGAGCGGATGTGGGCGTGGCCAGGCAGGTGAGGAGCGTGCATGTGGTTGAACATTTTCATGATAGCATATGATTAAAGGGACAGTTCCAATAGAGCAGAGCGCTCGCTATACTCAAATAACTAGGGTTATAGGATAACCTTCGTTAAAAATTGCATGTTTTTAGTTTGTTTTGTTGAGATGTGAAGTATTTATTTGATTGTATTGTTACATCCCTTGTAGTATTAGTGTGTAAATAAAGTAATTTATTTTTTTAATCAAATCCCTCTCTCTCTCTCTCTCTCTCTCTCTCTCTCTCTCTCTCTCTCTCTCTCTCTCTCTCTCTCTCTCTCTCTCTCTCTCTCTGCTGGCTAATCATGCCTGGTAGCAGTAATGTTAACAGAGATTGTCCAAATGTATATTTATTTATATATGAATGGATCACCATTAAATGTAATAAGTACTTATGGTTACTTCCCCTTACCATGACTGCAGCCCTCATATAGATGCATTTTGCAACGTATATTTTAATTTGAATTAATCAGGATTAATCACAGCCTATCATGCGATTAACATAATTAAGAAATATATGGTTCGACAGTCATAATATATATTACTATATATTAACTATGTAGTAACTTATTACATTATGAATTTCTCCAGGCCTCTATAGGCAGAGCCTCCAACTCTCTACGCTGGTAATCACGGGTGATTTTATAGTGCAGTGCTGTAGAGTTATCTAGAGGCAGAGTGTGAAACAGCCTGAAGACAGATCGCTAGTCGGTGAAGTTGATAGATATTAGGAAAGGAAAACTTAATAATGCATTGATAGACTCTCATTATTATTACTTATGACAAATGCAAAGGTTAAGCAACAAGACTGGCACTACAATGGAGCTTGTACTGGGTGTCTAGCCTACCATCCAGTAATGTCTCAGCATTCCCTTATGCACTCTCTTACCACCTTGTGTCTGTGAATGGCGTTTTACATTATGGTCTGTCAGGGAATGGAACTCTGCTGGAGTTTCATCACCTCACCTTTCACAGAAACAACGTTAACCTTCTGTAGTGTGGTAGTGAAAGGTTAACCTTCTGTAGTGTGGTAGTGAAAGGGTTAACCGTCTGTAGTGTGGTAGTGAAATGGTTAACCCTTAGTCGTGCGGCAGTGAAAGGGTTAAAAAAAACAGAACTGGTGTTAAAATGAGCATAACTCAATGTCAAAAACAATCATCTCCAGGACTCAGTCCCTGAGTAATGCTCACCCCAGGTGTTTTGGTGTAAAATAATCATCAATATTCAAACATTATACACAAGCACACGCACGCACTCCCTGCTAAAGCAAATTGTACCCTTATACCTTCCCACAGTCCTTCTGAGAGCACCGGTGCAGGCATAATATGGCGTTGTTGTCATTGTAGAAGAGTATGTGTTTTTTTTAGGTACTTACGATGGGGCTGGCATTGATGTAATCAGAACTGCCTTGGCTGTTTTCCACCTTCAGGGTTATTCTGGAGTGATCGTCTGAAACACAAAACACAGCATTCCATTGTCAGGGCAGGGTGTAAAGTACTTGAGTAATTGTACTTTGTTACAATACTTAAGTACTGTTTTAGGGGATTTGTACTTTACTCAAGTATTATTAGGTTTGTATACTTGTACTTTTACTCAATTACATTTCAGAGAGAAAAAAACATACTTTTTTACTCCTTACATTTAAAATGCAGACCTACAAAGTACAAAGTACAAATCTCGCAGGTCCAACAATTTGTATTAGTATATTTGTTACCCATGCTGATTGGTCCTTGTGCAAGACTAGAAAGCGGGGATCTTTGATTAAACACCTGCTATCAGAAGAATAGACAGTCAGAAAAAGTTTTTACTTTGACTTTTTAGTACTTAAGTACATTTAAAAATAGAAACATTTAGACTCAAGTGTGTTTTTAGCCAAATACTCTGACTTTTACTTGAGTAC
>NW_028171671.1:0-5000 GCF_963971535.1 Notolepis coatsorum
CTAACTCACCCTGGATAACATACAGTGTTATAATAACTTACTAACTCACTCTGGATAACATACAGTGTTATAATAACTCTTACTAACTCACTCTGGATAACATACAGTGTTATAATAACTCTAGCTAACTCACTCTGGATAACATACAGTGTTATAATAACTTACTAACTCACTCTGGATAACATACAGTGTTATAATAACTTACTAACTCACTCTGGATAACATACAGTGTTATAATAACTCACTAACTCACTCTGGATAACATACAGTGTTATAATAACTTACTAACTCACTCTGGATAACATACAGTGTTATAATAACTCTTACTAACTCACTCTGGATAACATACAGTGTTATAATAACTTACTAACTCACTCTGGATAACATACAGTGTTATAATAACTTACTAACTCACTCTGGATAACATACAGTGTTATAATAACTCTTACTAACTCACTCTGGATAACATACAGTGTTATAATAACTTACTAACTCACTCTGGATAACATACAGTGTTATAATAACTTACTAACTCACTCTGGATAACATACAGTGTTATAATAACTCTTACTAACTCACTCTGGATAACATACAGTGTTATAATAACCTTACTAACTCACTCTGGATAACATACAGTGTTATAATAACTTACTAACTCACTCTGGATAACATACAGTGTTATAATAACTTACTAACTCACTCTGGATAACATACAGTGTTATAATAACTCTACTAACTCACTCTGGATAACATACAGTGTTATAATAACTTACTAACTCACTCTGGATAACATACAGTGTTATAATAACTCTTACTAACTCACTCTGGATAACATACAGTGTTATAATAACTCTTACTAACTCACTCTGGATAACATACAGTGTTATAATAACTCTTACTAACTCACTCTGGATAACATACAGTGTTATAATAACTCTTACTAACTCACTCTGGATAACATACAGTGTTATAATAACTTACTAACTCACTCTGGATAACATACAGTGTTATAATAACTCTTACTAACTCACTCTGGATAACATACAGTGTTATAATAACTCTTACTAACTCACTCTGGATAACATACAGTGTTATAATAACTTACTAACTCACTCTGGATAACATACAGTGTTATAATAACTTACTAACTCACTCTGGATAACATACAGTGTTATAATAACTTACTAACTCACTCTGGATAACATACAGTGTTATAATAACTCTTACTAACTCACTCTGGATAACATACAGTGTTATAATAACTCTTACTAACTCACTCTGGATAACATACAGTGTTATAATAACTCTTACTAACTCACTCTGGATAACATACAGTGTTATAATAACTTACTAACTCACTCTGGATAACATACAGTGTTATAATAACTCTTACTAACTCACTCTGGATAACATACAGTGTTATAATAACTTACATACAGTGTTATAATAACTCACTAACTCACTCTGGATAACATACAGTGTTATAATAACTTACTAACTCACTCTGGATAACATACAGTGTTATAATAACTTACTAACTCACTCTGGATAACATACAGTGTTATAATAACTTACTAACTCACTCTGGATAACATACAGTGTTATAATAACTTACTAACTCACTCTGGATAACATACAGTGTTATAATAACTACTCACTCTGGATAACATACAGTGTTATAATAACTTACTAACTAACTCTGGATAACATACAGTGTTATAATAACTTACTAACTCACTCTGGATAATATACAGTGTTATAATAACTTACTAACTCACTCTGGATAACATACAGTGTTATAATAACTTACTAACTCACTCTGGATAACATACAGTGTTATAATAACTCACTAACTCACTCTGGATAACATACAGTGTTATAATAACTCACTAACTCACTCTGGATAACATACAGTGTTATAATAACTCTTACTAACTCACTCTGGATAACATACAGTGTTATAATAACTCTTACTAACTCACTCTGGATAACATACAGTGTTATAATAACTTACTAACTCACTCTGGATAACATACAGTGTTATAATAACTTACTAACTCACTCTGGATAACATACAGTGTTATAATAACTTACTAACTCACTCTGGATAACATACAGTGTTATAATAACTTACTAACTCACTCTGGATAACATACAGTGTTATAATAACTTAGAGAGAGGCAACCTGCAGCCTCTATTGTCCTTCAGTATGGTCGAATGTAACGATGAATAAACTGAAAAATTTGCAAATGGTACAAAACAAAGCAGCACGTATAGCGCTTCACTGTGAGTACAGAACTAATGTTGCAGCGATGCACAGTTGTTTAACTTGGTTACTTTGTCAAACATAAGTTATTCTGCTCACTCCTTGTGTTCACTAGGAATATTCTTGTTACAAAGATCCCCTCAATTTTATATAACAATTTATCTATAAGTCTTGAGAGACACAACCATTCCACCAGACATGCTTCTGCATGAGGTTTTACACTTCCAAAAGTGAGGTCGAATGCAATGAAGCAAACTGTCATGTTCCGTGGTATGCAGGAATGGAACTCTCTTCCCAGACATGTTAAGCAGGAAAATAGTAAATGTCGGTTCAGAATCTTGGTAAAACAACATTTTCAACCAAAGGAATTGACATTTCCTGATAGATAGTGTGTACGTAAATGAAAATCTATGTGTCTGATAAAGAGATAGGGATATACGTAGATGAAAAGGTATGTGTCTGATATGGATATATTATTAGAAGATTGTATAATTGGTTGATATGAACATAGATAATGTATGTAAAAGCTAAATAGTATATTATGCTGTATTGTATTATGAATTAATTATGAGTAGATATTGTTGTATTGTATTATGAATTGATTAGGAGTATGTATTGTTGTATTGTTTTATGAATTTGATAAGGAGTATTTATTGTTGTTTTAATGTTGTCTGTATGCCATGTGAATGTTGTGAGTGTATAAAGTCTGTAACTGTATTTTACGTGTTATGGACCCCAGGAAGAATAGCTAATAGGGATCCCGGGATGTTAAAATAACGTACTGCCTCACTCTGGATAACATATTCATGTTAAAATAACATACTACCTCACTCTGGATTACATATTCATGTTAAAATAACGTACTACCTCACTCTGGATAACATATTCATGTTAAAATAACGTACTTCCTCACTCTGGATAACATATTCATGTTAAAATAACGTACTACCTCACTCTGGATAACATATTCATGTTAAAATAACGTACTACCTCACTCTGGATAACATATTCATGTTAAAATAATGTCCTACCTCACTCTGGATAACATATTCATGTTAAAATAACTTACTACCTCACTCTGGATAACATATTCATGTTAAAATAACTTACTACCTCACTCTGGATAACATATTCATATTAAAATAACTTACTAACTCACTCTGGATAACATATTCATGTTAACTTGTTAATCTGTAGACCGTTTTCGCCTAAAGGTACATGCCTAAGTAAATGGAAGATTGCTCCACTTCTGCAAGGTCAATTAGCATGTTCTTGGTATCTAGGAACATCTAGGGACCTGGGGGTATGCATTTCCAGTGTCAGAAATATTGTGTCTGTTACTAGGCTGAGTAAATTGTAATGAATAAATTAATTATGATTAATTATGATTTATGATTTTGATGATGATAATCAAAAATTGATACGGGTAGGAGAAAATGCTCACTGAGCTCATTCACCACCTTATTGAGATCATGTGTGTCATGTGTACAGGAAGATGATTAAACAGAAGGATTTGTAGATACAGTAATTAATGATAATCGACTTTAATTATAAATTCATATTTGACCTTGAACTTGACCTTGACCTTATTATAGCCAAATCATACATCTATGGATAGGGGAAATGCTCCTCTTTCCAATGGCAAGGTTGAATCTGGATCTGGAGTCATTTCTTACGGTTTTTACGATAATTAGCATTTTCCGATAAATTTGTATTTCCGATAAAACATATAAAACATCGGTAAAAATGAAAATATACACTTTGACTACTGTTTTTGATAGGGTTATGGTCTTTACTCTTGGCTACAAAAAAAATATTAAAAAACATTGACCTCTTAACATCCAAGGGCCCACATGTGGACGATTCTTTCTTTGTTAAAATAACTTACTACCTCACTCTGGATAACATATTCATGTTAAAATAACTTACTACCTCACTCTGGATAACATATTCACGTTAAAATAACTTACTAACTCACTCTGGATAACGTATTAATGTTAGAAGAACACACTAACTCACTCTAAAGAGCATACTGGTAGTCATGTATATTGGAGGCATTACCTTCAAATGTGTTACATTGAACTTATTACAAACACACACGTCTAAAGTATCCGTCTTGAACAATTTAATAGTGCTTTTTCGTACTTAGCCTACTTAATCAGTCATTTTATTCAGGAATGAATCGTAAATGTAGTGTATCAGTTACACGGCTGTTTGATTCGCTGACCAAGTGTTAGCGGGGAAGTGTAATGCTGTGGAATATCAAGTAGACCTGGGACGTCGAGCAGTCGAGCAGCAGCACACACACACACACACACACACACACACACACACACACGCATGCACGCACACACACACACACACACACACACACACACACACACACACACACACACACACACACACGCCTGTGTATCACAGAGATGCATCGTCCTCCACAGTGTGCATCACTCTCAGCCAACAACACCGTCCGCTCCCTAACCCAGAGAGGAATTGCGTTTGGCCTCTGACTCATAAAAAAGAAGCACACAGATCAAACGCGTTCTCCGACCTCGACCCGCGCCGAATACAGAGCTGGCGAAAGCCCGCTTGGCGTTGAAGCCATTATGCACGGGGGGGGGGGGGGGGGGTACACACCAAGAACAGTCACCAGGCAACTGAGGCACTTGTGCTGCGGATCACAATCTCTCTCGACAGGTAACCCGCATAGATGTTTGATTGTTCATGGTTACAC
>NW_028171671.1:10000-16000 GCF_963971535.1 Notolepis coatsorum
CCAACCAGGACAGGAAACCAGTCCAGCTCAGTCGCAGGAGAGCCTCATGCAAGAGCTTCTGCCCCGCGGCCATCAGTGACACCAGCCAGTGTTGTAGTCCAGTCACTAAATCTCCAGTCCGAGTTGAGTCTTGAGTCCCCAGTGTTCGAGTCCAAGTCCAAGTCCGAGTCACCAAAGAAGAGCCAGAGTCGAGTCCGAGTCGAGTCCCCATTACCCTAGTCCAGGGCTATTCAACTAAATTGTTCAGGGGGCCACATTGTCAGAAACCCAAGGGGCCAGGGGCCGGACTGCCACGGCGGGAACTGTGTGGAAACTCAGCTGATTATCATGCAGCAGTGTCTCTCTGACATCACAAATCAGCACATTTTCAGATGACTCAGTTCAGTGAGGGTGAATATTGTGAGAGGAGAATTGGAAGAATGCGCCAATATGAGAATTAGAGACATAGATCATATTAATATAAGTCCACATAGCTAGGAAACAATGCTAAACACTGAAAAAGGCCATTTATAAGATCCCCTTTAACTACATTGCAAAAGTAGTATACTTTTCAAAAAAAGTGCTTCATTTATGTGCAACAACTGCAACATCTCCTCTTCAACATTTCAATATAAAAATAAAATAAAAAACAAACAAGTGCATGATGTGCATATGAACATTCTAACATCAACACTTGAACAAAAAAACACATTTATAGTGCAGCTGAGCTTATGAAAAAGTGCTTCATGTCTGTGCAACAACAGCAAATCACAGCATCTTATTAGCACTTATTGTCGACTCTTAACTCTCAAACATCAGGGGGGTGGGGGGCAGACAGGCCTAGCCTACATACACACATCTAATGAGAGCGATTGCACTTCTTTGACTGGGCAATGGCAGAGAAAGAGGGTTCATAGGAAGTGAGGGCTACCCGCAAACAGTGATGCAAATGCTCATTTGTCAAGGAGGCATGGTTGCTTGTTTTAATGGCATTCATGTGAGAGAAACTGGATTCACAGGTGTATGTTGAGCCAAACATTGTTAGCACAGATATTGCCAGCGTTTTTATTTTGGGGAATGTCTTGACATGAATACACTTTATCCAAAATGTTGTGGTGGATTCATTCTCAAGTGCCTGCTTCAGAGCAGATGATGCTTGCATGTCAATTATTTCAAGTTGCAGGAGACCTTCATCAATGTGAAGTGATGCAAGGAACTCTTGTCCTTTTGTGGAAATAGCAGCTACATTGGCAAATGGGTTGCTCACAAAATGCATCAATTATCTGGACATGTCAAATTCATCAAATCAACTTGCAAAGTTTTCCCTCAATTTATCAATGAAATCTGTCATTAATTGAGTGACTTTTGGCTCAATTGTGCGTGTTAACGTTGACATAAAAAAATAAAAATAATAAAAAATAAAAAAAAATATTAAAAAAAATATATTTTTTTAATTTCTTTTAATTTTTTTTTATTATCATGTAATCTTTGGCGGGCCGGTCAGAATCATCCCGCGGGCCGGATCTGGCCCGCGGGCCGCCAGTTGAATAGCCCTGCCCTAGTCCACTCTGGCAGTCAAATAGCTGACATACAAATAAAACATAAATGACACAGCGGTCACCATTTCAAAAGGGAGTTTATTTACCTTGTGACACAATAGCCAAAAAATGCACTAGCCATCAATATCGTATGCCAAATGATTAGGGTATATTACAAAAAAAAAAAAACTGCACCTTCCGAGTCCGAATGCAGTCAATGCTCGAGTCTAAGTCCAAGTCTGAGTCATCAGTGCTCAAGTCCAAGTCGAGTCATAAGTCCTGAAAACCAGGCCTGGACTCGAGTACTACAACACTGACACCAGCAATGGAGCTTCTGTGATCATGCCAGACTCACTTACCTTAAATAAACAAGGTGGCCTGTTGGGATGTTAGATCCTAATGTGAAAAACTGTGATTTTATATGTCTGCATTTATGTGCTCATTTTATGCTTTTTTCTGTTGTGACGCACTTTGAGCTGCAGTTTCTGTATGAAAGGTGCTATACAAATAACGTTTATTATTAAAAAAATAAATTTATTCTCTTTTTCCTCCTTTTTCCGTTTTTCTCCCATCCCAATGTTTAGTCATTATGCCAATTCCCAATCCCCTTCCTGGTCGTTGCGTACTCTACCCCCTACCGTCGGTCCGGGAGGGCGGAGACTATCACATGCTTCCTCCGACACATGTGTAGCCAGCCCACCGCTTCTTTTCACCTGGCACCTCTCCCAGATCCTTCCCTTGCTGTGCAGGCGCCCCGACCGAACTGTAGGAGTCGCTGTTTACAACGACCAGGACCCACCCTCGCCGGGTTTCCCACCCGCTAACACTGCCAATTGTGTTAGTATGGACGGTCGGCCAACCCGGAAGCACCACAGCTGGATTCGATCCCACTGTCTCTGTGGTGGTAGACAGACGCTTAGTCCACTGCGCTACCCGGCCGCGCTAATAACGTTTATTATTATTATTATTATTATTATTATTATTATTATTATTATTATTATTATTATTATTATTATTATTATTATTATTATTATTATTAATGCAGAGGTCTCTGAGTCCAGCATCTTGGAAACACTTTCCTATTATTGCCAGCAGTCTGCAGATGGTGTGGAATAGCCCAAGCCTGATGATGATAGCATGGAACATGTCACCTTGTTTCCATGTGATCTCAACAGCCTTTGCATCCAGGGCTTGGATCAAAGACACAGACTATCTCTGTCAGGCCTAAGTACCTGCTGCACGATGCTCAGTGACCGGTTAAGTGCCTCGCTGACAGTAGACATGTGTGTCGCTGGAGCGCTGGAGCGTTGATGGTAGGCAGAGCGCTGATGGTACAAGGCAGAGCGCTGATGGTAGGCAGAACGATGATGGTAGGCAGGGCGCTGATGGTAGGCAGAGCGCTGATGGTACAAGGCAGAGCGCTGATGGTAGGCAGAGCGCTGATGGTAGGCAGAGCGCTGATGGTACAAGGCAGAGCGCTGATGGTAGGCAGGGCGCTGATGGTAGGCAGAGCGTTGATAGTAGGCAGAGCGTTGATAGTAGGCAGAGCGTTGATAGTAGGCAGAGCGTTGATGGTAGGCAGAGCGCTGATGGTAGGCAGAGCGCTGATGGTACAAGGCAGAGCGCTGATGGTAGGCAGGGCGCTGATGGTAGGCAGAGCGTTGATAGTAGGCAGAGCGTTGATAGTAGGCAGAGCGTTGATAGTAGGCAGAGCGTTGATGGTAGGCAGGGCGCTGATGGTAGGCAGGGCGCTGATGGTAGGCAGAGCGTTGATGGTAGACAGAGCGTTGATGGTAGACAGAACGATGATGGTAGACAGAGCGTTGATGGTAGACAGAGCGTTGATGGTAGACAGAACGATGATGGTAGACAGAGCGTTGATGGTAGACAGAGCGTTGATAGTAGGCAGAGCGTTGATAGTAGACAGAGCGTTGATAGTAGACAGAGCGTTGATAGTAGGCAGAGCGTTGATAGTAGACAGAGCGTTGATAGTAGGCAGAGCGTTGATAGTAGACAGAGCGTTGATAGTAGGCAGAGCGTTGATAGTAGGCAGAGCGTTGATAGTAGGCAGAGCGCTGATAGTAGGCAGAGCGTTGATAGTAGGCAGAGCGTTGATAGTAGGCAGAGCGTTGATAGTAGGCAGAGCGCTGCTAGTAGGCAGATCACCCACGTTTCACGTTGATTCAGGATGTTAGCAGGACATCTCACCTTCAATACAAAATGAGCTAACATCTCACCTTCATCTCACCTTCAATACATATCACCTTCTTCTCACCTTCATCTCACCTGCCTCTGCAGA
Source organism: Notolepis coatsorum (assembly GCF_963971535.1). Taxonomy (NCBI): domain Eukaryota; kingdom Metazoa; phylum Chordata; class Actinopteri; order Aulopiformes; family Paralepididae; genus Notolepis; species Notolepis coatsorum. The sequence continues at coordinate 13,817 of NW_028171671.1, forward strand.
CTGGCTGAGCTCAGATGCTGCTGTTCATGAGGCAGAGGCCTGGATGAGCACTGTGTACAGCAGCAGGCTGCAGGTGGCTAATATGCATACATTTTCTTTCACATTAACTATAATGAATCTTTTAATATTTAATAGACATTTTATTTACAGACTGATTTATTTAAATGAATAGTACATCATGTAAGATATCAGATAAGCCTGTATGCTTATGCATTATTCAATACTATATATGTATAGTGTTGCAGGTGGAGGATGGGGGGGGGCAGTGATTTTTTATTAATCTCAACTAATCATCGTGTTAACACGTACATTAACACCATATTGAGGATATGACTTAACTGGCTTTGGGCCATCGGTTCTTAATACAGAGATAGAGTCACGTGAATATTCCAGTTGTTCCGTTTTGTGTCTCTGATGTCCCTAGAAGCCACTGGGCTAAAATAAAGTACAATAGGCGGAAATTGTGGATACATCTGTGTCATTGACAGTTTGAAGAGCTCCAGTGACCTCTATATTTGACAGAAAGATTCACATTGGGCTTGAAGGAAAGATGAACAAAAAAATCCCCTTCAAAATGATACCAAACACTTTATTATAAAAACATTGAAAAATGTCTTGACCATGAGCCTAAACCAGGACAGGCGCCAGCGTCTAAAATGCAATTTACATTCGGGGGTGATGAGCTGGTGCAAGATGTGACTCAACTGCCACTCAGGAATTGCTATCAAAACAAAATATCATCTACAGACATGGATATTTTCCAAAAAAAAATAGTGGCAGTGAGTGGCAGTGATGTTAAATGTTGGGGTTTGGCCCGCATGGACTGTAAGGCGTAAGCTAATCGTGACACAAAAAATGTGCTTGGACAGCCGTCTCTCTGCACGTCGGCCTTTTTCTTACGCCCGCTGGTTTTTGAGACTAATCAAATGCCACAGGGCCGTGGGGTCGGTGGTAAAGATGGAGCGGGCGGGGCTACTTTCAAATGCATGACTGTGGAGAGCTGGAGATGCTACCTGCACTTACAGCTGACATTTAGAGCATGTGTATTGTGTGTGTGTGTGTGTGTGTGTGTGTGTGTGTGCATGCACGTGTGTGTGTGTGTGTGTGTGTGTGTGTGTGTGTGTGCGCGTCTGTGTGTGTGTGTGTGTGTGTGTGTGTGTGTGTGTGTGTGTGTGTGTGTGTGTGTGTGTGTGTGTGTGTGTGTGTGTGTGTGTGTGTGTGTGTGTGTGTGTGTGTGTGTGTGTGTGGAGAGATAGAGGGAGAGCGGGAGGAGGGAAGAGAGAGAAGGAGAGAGGAGAGAGGTGAAGATAGAGTAGCGGTAGCAGAAAGAAAGGATTCCTGTCGTTAACACATAGCTTAAGCTAGCGTGCTGTACGTGTATCAGAAGACCGTGCTGCACTGGGATTTATCTGATTTATCTGTACAGGAATGACCTGCATTATCGCTGACATGTATAGAATTCACATGGTGGAACACATGCCAGCCCCAGGTATTAATCATGTGATGCAGTGATAACTTCATGCAGCAGGTGAGGGTGGGGTTTGGCCTGTTAGACCCACGAGAGCAGGTGGGAACCGACCCGGAGCGGAAGAGAGAGACACCGGGCTGAGCTCTGCGTAACGTATTGGCGACCGAGCCGTGAACACAATTGGCAGTCGCGTTGTTTGACAAATAGCGGGAGGGTCAGGCTGCTCTGAATTCCCCACTGTGAGCGTCCTTCAGTGTTAGGAGAGTGTGTCGTTCAGTTTACATTTGCAATGAAGGTGCTATAGATTAAAAAAAAAAAAATGTAATACATCCATAGACATTTTAAAATGTGCAAAAAAAAACACAAGGCCAAAAAATGAATGTTGTTGTTTACATGTGGTGCTCTCTGTCGCTGCATGTTATCTATAGCACCTTTAATTCAAGGTCCATTTATTTACGTATACTGTAGCACATTGCATACACAGTGGCCATTCGACATGCTTTGCATAAGGAATAAAATAGATACAAAGAAATACAGAGAGGGGACCCTTCAGTGGGCATTGGTGAACATGAGAGTTCTTAGCCTGCTTTTAAAAACAATCAAAGCAACCCACACATACTGTACGTGTTCCGTAGAGTCAGTTCAAAGTCAAAGTCAAAGTCAACTTTATTGTCATTTCCCAGAATGTGCAAGACATACAGAAACAATTTATTACG
>NW_028171670.1:0-3000 GCF_963971535.1 Notolepis coatsorum
ATGTACTGTAATGTGTACTATATGTATGTACTATGTATGTACTATGTATGTAAATGTACAAAAAAAAAGAAAAAACGTAAGTCTTCAGGGGTCGGGCCCGACAAGCCTAGTGCTTCTCCCTAGCCCATTTCGGACAATTGGACAATGCTGCAATAGCAGCTGGTAAAACTTTGGCGATTAATGGAATGACTCTTTATGTGTGTCCAAAACCCGAAATAAAAAATAACTGAACTGAACTGAACTGAGCACTTTTCTTCTCCTTCTCTGGACAGTGTAACTACTTGGTCCCGTGTGTGATCGTCATCGTGATCTTCCTGTGTTTCCAACAAAAAGCCTACGTCTCCCCTCCCAACCTGCCCGCTCTGGTTCTCCTGCTGCTCTTCTACGGGTAAATAGCGCCTTGTATCTGTTGACGACTGTATGTTTCCACTGCTCCGCGAAGACTCATCTGGTCCGGACACTCTGCTGGGTGTAAGTCGGCGGTGAGATCCAGATTAGACTGCAAATGGACTGTGGTGAATAGGAATGTGTCTACACACAGATACACAGCGCTCTTGTTTGTATGAGCAGTGTTTTCCATATAGATCTATGCAATATCAGACGGCAAATAGACTTCCCAGAAACGCATATCATAACATTATAACATGATAACATGTCAACATGTCAACATGTCAATGTACTTCTTGTGGGGTATACTGTAACTGTCTTTTCCACTGCTGACTGTGTATCTAACACACCCAGGTCAGCCACCACCACACATAACCTAAGAACCTAGCGCACCCTGACTAGCCATCACCACACATAACCTCTTCTCCTCCAGGTGGGCCATCACTCCCATGATGTACCCCGCCTCCTTCATCTTCAGCGTGCCCAGCACGGCCTACGTGGTGCTCACCTGCATCAACCTCTTCATCGGCATCAACGGCAGCATCGCCACCTTCGTCATGGAGATGTTCGATGATGACGTAGGTGGCACGCCAATTATTGTATTATTAATTATTATTATGGATGTCCGATATTATCGGCCTACCGATATTGGCATTAAAATGTAATATAGGAAATTATTTGTATCGTTTAATTTTTTTTACATTTATTTAACCTTTATTTACCCAGGCAAGCAAGTAAGAACAAAATTCTTATTTTATTTATTGTGAAAAGTATATATGCACAATGTCGTGTTAATACCACAACAAGAGATATGTAATGTTAATTACCTGAAATTATTCCGTTTTTTTTGTGGGGGAGGGGAACCCCGCATATATCGGTATCGTTTGATATCAGTATCGGAAATTAAGAGTTGGACAATATCGGTATATCGGATATCGAAAAAAAAAAAAGCCAATATCGAACATCCCTAATTATTATTATATTCAGAGTTGATTATTTTGTTTATACTGTTTTTTTTCTCCTCATATTTTTATATTCAGATCTAATTGTATTGCCTATATCTTTCTACTATTACCCTGCACATACCTGTGATATCCTATACCTCGTTGTATTATAGTACTGGCCAATGTGGCTTAATGACATAGTGTATTTATACCTGTATCACTGTACATAATAATACTGTACATACATCGGATTAGCATATTTACTCAGTAGCTTTGTTATTTATATTCAATTGAATCACCTGTACATTGTATATTATTGACACACGTTACTGTTACATTTGCACTCTGGTTGGATGATGCTAAACCTTTTTAGCAAACACAAAACACACACACACACACACACACACACACACACACACACACACACACACACACACACACACACACACACACACACACACACACACACACACACACACACACAAGCACACACACTCACAGCACCGACAGGTGAAAGCTCATACGAGGAAGCCATGTCAATAGCCGGTTAATGATGAACCCCTCTGCGTAGTCATGACTACCAGGTGTGTTTGATGGTGTCTCTCTCTCTCCCTCCCTCTCTCTCTCTCTCTCTCTCTCTCTCTCTCTCTCTCTCTCTCTCTCTCTCTCCTCTCTCTCTCTCTCTCTCTCTCTCTCTCTCTCTCTCTCTCTCTCTCTCTCTCTCTCTCTCTCTCTCTATCTCTCTCTCTCTCTCTCTCTCTCTCTCTCTCTCTCTCTCTCTCTCACTGTCCACATCATTTCACATCGCCCACTCGTTAATTATGAGAGATGGAGCGAGGAGAGAGGGAGAGAGAAAGATGGAGAAAGAGAGAGAGAGAGATATATATATAGAGAGAGAGAGAGAGAGAGAGAGAGAGAGAGAGAGAGAGAGAGAGAGAGAGAGAGAGCGAGAGAGAGAGAGAGAGAGAGAGAGAGAGAGAGAGAGAGAGAGAGAGAGAGAGAGAGAGAGAGAGAGAGAGAGAAAGAGGGATGGATGAAGATAGAGATATAGAATGAGAGCGGGAGTGTATCCAACTGGAATCACTTTTTTTAAAGATCTTCCTCATACCCCTCTCTCTCTCTCTACTGACTGTTTTTAATTGAGATGTTTTAATAAAGAATATCAAAAGTCTATCTCTCTCTCTCTCTCTCTCTCTCTCTCTCTCTCTCTCTCTCTCTCTCTCTCTCTCTCTCTCTCTCTATCTATCTCTCTCTCTCTCCCTCGAAGGACTTTTTTCAAAGGTGTCATTCCTCCGTGCTTGTCTTTAATGTGTAATATTCTCAGGTGAGAATTTCATCTTTGTTATGTTTTCCCACCTGTAGCTGATTCTGTCCCAGGGGAATCAAAAGACTGAAGATGGTTACAGAGAACTAAAGAAAGAACAAAATAAAACTGAATGGGAGAGAGAGAGAGAGAGAGAGAGAGAGAGAGAGAGAGAGAGAGAGAGAGAGAGAGAGAGAGAGAGAGAGAGAGAGAGAGAGAGAGAGAGAGAGAGAGAGAGAGAGAGAGAGAGAGAGATTTCTGTGGTTTGAGTCTACACAATCGGTCTAAGCAATCGAACGTGTTGTTTAATAGCCAGAGCGATGCTTTTGTGATGAAATGGATCCCGGCCCTCGCTTGCTTCAGGAA
>NW_028171669.1:0-17500 GCF_963971535.1 Notolepis coatsorum
AAAAAGCATATTGCGAGCCAGGTCCCGTATGAATTTATGGTGTATCCCGCCTGATAGCTCCCAAGAGGGCATAATGGGTCATCCGCATTCTGCTTCCTTGTAGAGAATATGCGATCAATCGCTGTAAAAGCCCAGCTTATTAGATCCATATTACGGTCAAAAGTCGAGTTGAGTTGAGGATTCTGTTGTAAAAAGAAAGAAGAAAAAAAGGTCAAAACGTCTGAGCGTTCTCCAGCGAGTGCAGATCTAGGCTCCGGTGAAACGAGCTGTAAGGGCTGGTACGGACGTCTCCAAGCGGATAAGAGAGAGGCCTTGAGGTGTTTTCTCTGGAGGAGGGAGAGGAGATAAAAATGCGACTGCTCCTGGGAAGAGAGAGTAGGAATAGCTTAAGGCGGAGTCACCAGCGTCACTGAACCGCCGCCATCTTGTGAGGGTCAGCCTTGAGTGAGAGTGAGTGAGCTGCACAGACAAAAATACTCATAACTCGCTGAAATATTGACGGATTTACAACGGGTTGGTTTGCTATAAACATCAAAGATGTAGTTATGAAAAAATTTAAAGATGTTTTTTTTACAAACCGCTTTGAATCATAGCCACGTTAATAATGCTTGTAATAAACCAAACCGTTTGTAAATCCGTCAATATTTCAGCGAGTTACGAGTATTTTTGTCTGTGCAGCTCACTCACTCTCACTCAAGGCTGACCCTGGCAAGATGGCGGCGGTTCAGTGACGTCGCTCTCCATTGGCCGGCAAGCTATCTAGTGTTCTATATATATCTATGGCTTCAGCTTCCAAAACGGACTTGGGCCACGCGCCTGGCGGTGACCTTTCCGTTCCGCAGCGGAAACGCAGCGGCGATCGCTCCCAGGGCCGACGCCCCCCCCCCCCCCCCCCCCCCCCCCCCCCCGCCCACGGTGTGTGAAATAGCCCAACGGTCTCGATACCGTCCGTCGGGGCTTAATGAAACGACTCTCTCTATAGTCTTTCGGTGCAATTATACGAAAAGGTCACACAGCGATAACAGTTGGGATGTTGAATTTTCGCTCCCTACTTCAGATTAGACTTCCCGTTAAAACATTTGTTCTGGCCATATTCATCTGACATTTTTAGTTTTGTGGTGTTTTCCTCGGACGACGACACACGGGAGAGACGAGAGAGAAAGAGACGAGAGAGAGAGAGAGAGAGAGAGAGAGAGAGTAGAGAGAGAGATAGAGAGAGAGAGAGAGAGAGAGAGAGAGAGAGAGAGAGAGAGAGAGAGAGAGAGAGAGAGAGAGAGAGAGAGAGAGAGAGCGAGAGAGAGAGAGAGAGAGAGAGAGAGAGAGAGAGGCTACTCGAGGCGGGCCGGACGGTCTCCGGGTTCGTGGCTCAGAATGGGGGGGGGGGGGGGGGGGGGGGGGGGGGTTCGCCTTGAGTTTAGTATTTTATGGTACATTCGGTGCAGTTATAATTCAGACATTTATGGGTCTGAAGGATATTAGCGGGACACAGACGGTGACAGGGGAAATTACTTTGACTCGTAATTATATATTTCTTCGCAAATGTACCCCCTCGAATGCGAGCGTCGGGAAAGTCGAGAGGAGGGAGGAATGAATTGCATTACGGAGCCGGCTAAACGGCGCCGCTGCGGCCCGTGCTCGGTAATTGTGTTTGGTTTTTCACAAGACGGCCCACGTAAAGCCCAAGACCTGGTTTATGGACCGGGAAAAGGATACATTTATTGACGGATTTAGTTTCGTTACATTTATTGACGGATTTAGTTTCGTTTCTCTTATTTTTTTTTTTGTGGTGCTTTTCCTCCGAATGTCCAAGAAGTGATTAAATTCGTCAGAAAGGTAGCAGAATCCACCGCCACACCAAATCCACTCAATGTCATTGTGACGAAAAACAGAGCCTCCAGGTCGGTGGGTCTCTCTGCTGCGAGCGGAGCAACAGTCATTTATTCTGATTAACACTGTGGGGCTCTCAGGGTCCTTATTACAAACCAGCCAATACGAAGAAGAGGGAAGCAGCCAAACACATTTATCACCGGCGTTTCAGCATAAAGCCTTCATCAGGGTTAGGGTGGAAAGCACACGGCGTACTCTACCTCTCTCCGAGTTGCCTTTAGCCCTCTAGATGTGGGTGTTGTATATCAGGACGGTCGTGAGTAATGTTTTCCCAGATCGAGCTTAATGCTTATTGTCAGTCAAAACAAGTCGGCTACCATTTGTAATAATTACATACCTCTACTCTGTCTGCAGCAGGTCTCTCCGTTCATGGAAACACAGATATTTTGGTACAGGATGTGTTCTCTTTGGCTAGCCGTAGTATTGATTGATTGAACATTTTATTAACAGATTACAGAATGGGTACAATACAGTACGGCTCAATACAGACAATTGTTAAGGGGATGCAGACCAGAGAAAGACTTTCGTCTTGTTTACAACAGGGTGTGTTCAGGGTGTATTCTCTTTGGCTAGCCGTAGTAGCAGTGTTTAGGTATAGGATGTGTTCTCTTTGGCTAGCAGTAGACTAGTAATACATAATAATGATAATACATTGTATTTGTAGTGCACTTTTTGTTCACTAGGATCCCAAAGTGCTATAGAGTTAAAACATAGTTGAAAAAAACATAGTTAAAAACATAGTATAAACAGAAAAGTAAAAACAACAACACAATAAAATCACAAGAAATAGCTACTAGCAATCAAAGGCCTTTTGAAATAGAAAATTTTCAGGCCTGCTTTAAAAGAGTCCAGGCTCTGTGGTGCCTCAGCTGGATGGGAGGCTGTTCCACAGGCGTGGTGCAGCCGTGCAGAAGGCTCGGTCCCCCCATGGTGCAGAGCCGGGTACTGGGGACCCGGAGGAGCAGGCTACCTGCAGATCTGAGGGTACGGGTGGATGACTTATTATTATTATTATTATTATTATTATTATTATATTATTATTATTATTTATTATTATTATTATTATTATTATAATATTACAGGATGTGTTCTCTTTGGCTAGCAGTATGTGTGGGTCCATGTAGCACAACTAACGTTAACAGTTAGCTAGTTATGTTTTCGTGTTCAACGTTAAACTATTGTGCAACCTTATACGCCATACTTAATGTTTTTAAGTTGCAGCAAATTACAGCAAATGGCTTTATTTACTGCACATGTTTCTGTCTCCCCGGCCGGGGCCACAGCCCCTCTCTGGACCACCCCCCCTATAGTCACGGCTCCTTGTTTGCACCATCCCGGGGAAAGCCCTGACATGTTTGTAGTTGTACACTGTTCCTAATTGAGTTTGTATTTCTGTTTCTCTCCGAGGGGCTGCGTGGGGACGTGCCTCTTGTTTGCTTTCACACCCAGGTGAAGCTCTGCTGAAACCCGGGTGATACACTGCTTTTTGGCTGCTTTAATTTTTTTTTTTATATAATAGCGCTTTTATCCAAAGCGATTTACAATTTGTTACTCACATTTGACCCATTCATTCACACATTCACTCACACATTCACACACCGACGGCGGAGGCAACCATGCAAGGTGCCAACCTGCTCATCGGGAGCAATCAGGGGTTAAGTGTCTTGCTCAAGGACACATCGACACGCTGCCCGGGAGGAGCGGGGGAATCGAACCGGGAACCTCCGGATTGCCAGACGACTGCTCTACCTCCTGAGCCACTGTCATGGTACATGTCACGGCGAGGGGATTTTTTTATTAGATTTGAAGTCTTTATTTCGAACATGCAATGAATACAACAAACAATAACAAAAAGCAAAACAACTCAATCTGCATGTTCGAAAAGGAGTAGGAAGAAGTATACACTTATTTAATCCTACCCCTTTTCCACTACTCAAATGAGTGTACTATTTTAACATAAAAAAGAAAAGAAAAAGAAAAATATATATATATATGCAAAACAAAAACTAAAACTATATGTATAAAATAAAATAAAATAGAAAACAAAATAAAATGTAAACACCCGTGAATATCAATTGCCTTCCTCATCCTGTACCTTGTGAACATAAAGAGAAGAGAAGAGTGGGATTTCTGTCCTACTTGTATTCCTAGTCATTCCTGTGATCGCCACCTCCCCCGTATATGAGTCTGAAAGAGACCCCACCGTATTCCAAACTGAGGGAAAATACAAATCGGTTCTCGTAAATTTTCAATCTCTGGCAATTGGTCACCCTTCAAGGTACACGCGGCTCCACGCTTCTGCCGTCCATGCAAGCGGCGTAATGTCGACGACGACGCCTCATCAGGTATCATAGACTGTTGTTAGTAGAGGTCTCGCTTGGAATGTTTGTGTAGTTCTTTGTCTTTCAACATGGCCGCCTGTAACCATCGTTGACCACTTTCCAAAGGAAATGTGTAATTTCGGTGCAGTGGTAGAGTAGGTAAACATCGGAAAAGGCGTGACATTATCGTTCCACTGCGACTTGTCTACAAGCTCCAGTAGGACAACAAAATAACAACATTTTGTCGATATATTTCTCATGCACATTAAGCACATTTTCGTCCAACATGGAGGACGCATTCTAAACACAGGAGAAAGGCCTCTCTCTATTGAATAGCTCCATTAACATTCTGCGGGCCTGTCCTATACGGCCTGGTGGAACGCCTATCTGACCAAACAATCACTTGACTTGAGCCCTGCTTGTAAACATTGTAAACGCTCTCTAAGCTCTAAGCCGCTTGAAGTAGCCAAACAGTATTGCCGCCTCCCGCCAATTTGACATTGAAAGTAAAAAAAGAAAAGAAAAGAAGCTCTCCAGTTAAAAGAAGACAAATACTGTCAAGGCCTTGGAACCAGAGCTACACTATCTAGATGCAGTTTAGATTAGATTAGCTTAAATTAGATTAGATTACAAAGTAGACCCTTATCCCTGCTGAGAGGGTCTGTGTGTGGTTGTTTTGTTAGGATCCCCATGATCTGTCAAATGAATGGCCGCTAGTCTTCCTGGGGTCCTCACAAGAAGATAATACAACAGAACAAATACAGAATGTAATTAGCAATACAATTAAAATGTAAATAAAATAAAAATGTAAATAGTCAATCACATTATACTACATCACTTACATCTCATTACATCATTTCACTTTTTAATATATATATATATATATTATCCACTTTTCTCCTCTTTTTTCATTTTTCTCCAATCCCAATTACCCGCTGTGCCAATTCTTCCCTCCCTGTCTTGAACGTTGCTCGCATATGCCCCCCACTGGCCGGTTGTAGGGAGGATAGAAGCCTTGCATCACGTGTCCCCTCCGATACACGAGGAGGCAGCCTGTCACATCTTTTCACCTGCCAGCGCGGACTCTCATTGGCGAGGTGTAACGTCACGTGTGGGAGGCTCACACTACCCCCGCCATTTCCTGTCTCTGCTGTGCAGGCGTCCCCAACTGACCTGTAGGAGTCGCTGTCCACAACGTCCAGATTACCACCCATCGATTTCCACCCTCTAACTCTGCCAATTGAGTTAGTATCACTGCTTGAGTTAGTATGTTGCTGCGGATCTGGTAGGAAACTTGTCAGTAACTTGTAAATCAGTGAATCCTTTATTTAAAGAACATTCTCTACAGACTGTAGACTGTTTATTTAAAGAACCTTCTCTTCAGCCTGTAGACTGTTTAAAGAGCCGTTTCTCAGCAGATTCTAGCTTCACGCCAGCATCCTCTTATCTTCACTGACGAAACACCAAGTCACTCCTTATCATTCAATTAAATCTGGCTCGGTGTTTTGTGTTGTACCGCTTAAAGAAGGCGTAACGGTGGGTCACTAGCAGGTAGGTGCTGCTAGATTATGGCAAAAATCATAATGGCGTTTTTTTTTTTTTTTTATTGATTCGGTTGATTTGTTTTACCTTTCTTCCCGACCGAAGGCGCTTGCCTCTCTGTCGTCTGCTACGAGTTACCAAAGACGTTTCAAAATAACTAGAGAAACGCCGCGTGGCTCCCTCCTCCGCCTCCCTCTCAACACCAGCTGAAACTACCGTTTGTACCGTGTGAAGGAAGGGTGCGCTGCATTTACGCAAAAAAGGGAGGTAGGGACCGCACTCTGAATATCGTTGGTTTTTATTTTATAAGGGTGCGCTGCATTTACAACACATGTCAAGATGAGGGCAAGCGCGGCTCGCAGCACAATTATCGCTTTTATCTTGATTGTCACGGGAAGCCGAAATCATAATCGAAATTGGAACTTGATTAATCCCTAGAGCTTTGTCACCTGGTAAACTCCACAGTCTAGCCAGGATCCAATTATTCAGGTGTTTTTTTTGTGTGCGTTTACACCAAGGGGCTACCGTCACAAGGTTTCAATCTTGTTACACTCACCCCTCTAAACTCCACGCTCCACAACGCCCCCCCTGCTGGAGAGCCCGGCTCAACCACATCATCAGAGACGAGGCATCACTTGTAACGGCACCACTTGTAACGGTGTAAAAAGTACCCAGAAATTATACTTAAGTGAAAGTATGGGTACCGTCTAAAAATCTTACTCGAGTAAAAGTCAGAGTCTCTGGCTAAAAACACACTTGAGTCAAAGTAAAAAAGCTTCTACTTTTAAATGTACTTAAAGTACTAAAAAGTAAAAGTTCAAACTTTTTTTTTTAAATCAACGATCCCCACTTTCTAGTCTTGCACAAGGACCAATCAGCATGGGTGTGGGCGGGTTCATTTTCCATCGATGGGGATTTGATTGGCTGTTTTTAAATAAAGCGAGGCCGCAGGATTAATAACGTTAGCGTTAGTTCGACCAGAGAAACAAATATACGAATTAAAATCGTTGGACCTGCGAGATTTGTACTTTGTACTTTGTAGGTCTGCATTTTAAATGTAAGTATGTTTTTTTTCCTCTGACATGTAATTGAGTAAAAGTACAAGTATACAAACCTAATAATACTTGAGTAAAGTACAAATCGCCCAAAAACAGTACTTAAGTATTGTAACAAAGTCCAATTACTCAAGTACTTTACACACCCCTGCATTTGACTTAAGAGTGCGTTTACACCGAGGGGCTCCCGTTGAAGGTCTCAACCTCGCCGCTCGGCACTCAGCAGACGGCGAGGCGCAGGAAGTGCATCGTCAAGATGTTCAATTAGAGTCTCGGGACAATACACCCGGCGCTCTTCTTACCCGTGGAATTAATATTTGATGCAGACCGTCGCGCTAGCTCATTGGGAATGGTGTAACCCTGGAATAAATGCAAGGGGAAAAAGGCATTTGGGGTTATTTAAAACATTTAAAGCCCTTTTGAAAGGAACAGTTCAGTGTGCATTTTTTATTTCATTCGAAACCCCCCCATTGAGATTTGTCTGTCTGCATTATATAACACACAGTGAGTTAGTTAGCTGGCGCCGCTCTATCTCAACCCTCTGCTGCACGGCTGCAGTGTTCCTGCTTCTCTAACCAGCACCTCTAGAGCTCACTCTGTTGGGTAGTTGGCTGTCTGGCTGGTTGGCTGGTTGGCTGGTTGGCTGGTTGGTTGGTTGGCTGGTTGGATGCATGGTTGGATGGTTGGTTGGATGGTTGGATGCAGGGGAGGAAACAAAATCGCTAATTGTGATAATTACTTCTTTGTATGTCAAGCCGTGTCAATGTTGTGTATGCATCTGGGTAGGCACACTGTGCCTTTAAGACAGCACGGTGGTCTTACGACAGTGCTGTGAAGTACCGTCAAGTGTTGTGGTAATGTCAGTTGGGTTGGTGTGCTGTTGTGCACAGTGCACTGGTTGAGCTAGCCCCTTTCGTGACTGCGATGTGCAAGCCAGGGGCTTTTGAGCATGAAATAAAATGTCTAACCTTACGTCGTAGTCCGGTGCTTTTTTGGAAACATTATAGTCATAACAGATACACCTAGCTGGCTGCTTTGAGCACACGGGGCTAACGTTAGCTAGCAAGCAGCTATAGCTAAAACGCTAACTAGAAGCTAACCACTGTATACAGTTCCAGTAGACTAACATTACACCTCTGTGATTTAAATGTGTCCTTAGTAACTTATACTCAAGGGTTGTACTAGGGTTGGATGCAGTTCCCCGTTGGTCAGTCTGTCTGACTGTTTTCCATCTTCTGCTGTGTTTAACGTTATCTGTTTGCGAGTGCTCCTGATGGCTAGCCTAGTACCGCAGGACTTTTATTATTATATGTCCGCGGGTTGGCCAGTACTGCGCAAACGTTTATTAAACATTATATGTCCGCGGGTGGTCTTGTGCAGTGCTCTCGTGGCACTGTCAACTAAAGCGAACACTCAGAAGACGCGCACCGTTTGCCAGTGCAGTGATTGCAGAATGTTTTATTTTTTTGTATACTCGCCAGCAGGGGAGGAAACAAACTTTTTGGCTTACCAGCCAACTGGCGGGTATCTGATTTTTTTTACCAGCCAAACGTAAAAAATACTAGCATTTGGCCAGTAAAGTGGCCTAATTTCCTCCCCTGGTTGGATGGTTGGTTGGATGGTTGGTTGGTTGGTTGGCTGGTGGGTTAGTTGGATGGTTGGTAGGATGGCTGGATGGTTGGTTGGTTGGATGGTTGGTTGGATGTTTTGTTGGTTGGATGGTTGGATGGTTGGTTGGATGGTTGGTTGGCCGGTTGGTCGGTTGGTTGGTTGATTGGTTGGTTGTTTGGTTGGTTGTTTGGTTGATGGTTGGTTGGATGGTTGGTTGGATGGTTGGATGGATGGTTGGATGATTGGTTGGATTGTTGGTTGGTTGGGTGGTTGTTTGGATGGATGGATGGTTGGTTGGTTGGTTGGATGGTTGGTTGGTTGGTTGGATGGTTGGTTTGATGGTTTGATGGTTGGATGGATGGTTGGATGGTTGGTTGGATGACTGGCTGGTTGGTTGGTTAGTTGGATGCATGGTTGGATGTATGGTTGGATGGTTGGTTGGATGGTTGGTTGGATGGTTGGTTGGTTGGCTGGCTGGTGGGTTAGTTGGATGGTTGGTAGGATGGCTGGATGGTTGGTTGGTTGGATGGTTGGTTGGATGTTTTGTTGGTTGGATGGTTGGTTGGTTGGATGGTTGGTTGGATGGTTGGTTGGCCGGTTGGTTGGTTGGTTGGTTGGATGGTTGGTTGGTTGGTTGGTCGGTTGGTTGGTTGGTTGATTGGTTGGTTGTTTGCTTGGTTGTTTGGTTGATGGTTGGTTGGATGGTTGGTTGGATGGATGGTTGGATGGATGGTTGGATGATTGGTTGGATTGTTGGTTGGTTGGGTGGTTGTTTGGATGGATGGTTGGTTGGTTGGTTGGTTGGTTGGTTGGATGGTTGGTTGGATGGTTGGTTGGTTGGTTGGATGGTTGGTTTGATGGTTTGATGGTTGGATGGATGGTTGGATGGTTGGTTGGATGACTGGCTGGTTGGTTGGTTAGTTGGATGGTGGGTTAGTTGGATGGTTGGATGGTTGGTTGATCCACGAGGGGGCAAAGCGGGGTGCAGAGTCGGATGAAAAGCTTGTTGAACCGGCGTGGGAGGAGACATGTCTGCAAGCCTCCCATGATAGCTGAGTCAAATAACGGGGCAATTAGAGTTGTTGGCGGAGCTCTGGATAAGGTCAGCGATGCTGGAGTCAGCAGTAGCACCACGATACCAGCCCATTCCAAACACGGGTCTCGCAGAATCGTGCGCCGCGTGACCCTGTGGCCTTATAGTCATAATTAACTGTGAACCTCCCTAGGAAGACAAGGATATGTGACCAATATCTGTTAAATGGGAGATGTGTTCAGAGTATTAGGATTTATTTATTTATTTTTAATCCTTCAGTCTGAATTTGGCATAAAGGAATATTAGACTGCAGTGTGAAAAGATTTTGTTTTAACTAAAAGGGGGGGACATACTATGTAAGTCTTTATGAGCATAATACATAATGTGTAGATTCTCCTTTGTGCATTTGGTTAATTATTGTAACGTTATATATATAATTGTTATTATATTTGTACCGTAGACTTATATGTTTGTGTACAAATGTTATGTGTACAAATAATACATTTCTTGATTTTTTTTTATATTTTTATTTACATTTTATTTCATCTTTTAGTTTATATGGAATTTTATTGGCACATACACAAAGCACAACAAAGGTGCAACATTCTTCTATCCCTCCTTCCATTTGACGATCAACCCAAGACACGCAGGAGGGTCATTGACCTTGACCCTGACCTGGAGCGACACAGATTTTTGGCAAAAACTAACTTTTTGGACACAAAACGCAATGTGTGTTGGATACAATCTTAATCCCCCCCCCCCCCTTGATTCCCAAGCCAAGAAATGGAGTTCATTATTGTTCTGTGTGTTTTTAAAGTTCTCTGTGACATTCAATTTCCGCTCCTTTTTTCTCACAAACTGGCCAGTGCATTAGATAAGCAGTGTTCTTGGCTCCAAAAAAGGGCAGCTAATTGATTAATCAAAGCTTAAGCAATTCGCGGGGAAGCAATTCTGAACAGCTTGTTTAGGCTTGTTAATCTGGAGACTCCAAACCCTGGCCAAACAGCAAGGAGCACATATGTCACCCCCCCCCCCCCCCCCCCCCCCCAGTAGCACCTCAGAATACCAGATCCATGCAAAGTAAACACCTTTCCATAATGTTTAGTTTAGTTTAGTAAGATAAGATCCCCAATTACCTAGATACAGCACTGCAGTGGCTATTCAGCCTGGGGTCCACAAAAAACCTACTTTGTGACCGTGCAACACAATACTTACATCATCATAACATTATAGCATTACAAGTAAACAGGACAGAGGACTAGTTCACACACAGACATAATACTTACATCATAACATGACATTACAAGTAAACAGGACAGAGGACTAGTTCACACACAGACATAATACTTACATCATAACATGACATTACAAGTAAACAGGACAGAGGACTAGTTCACACACAAACATAATACTTACGTCATAACATGACATCACAACTACAAGTAAACAAGACAGGTGACTAGTTCACACACAGACATAATACTTACATCATAACATGACATCACAACTACAAGTAAACAGGACAGAGGACTAGTTCACACACACACACACACACACACACACACACACACACACACACACGCACACACACACACACGCACACACACACACACACACACACACACACACACACACACACACACACACACACACACACACACACACACACACACACACACACACACACACACACACACCATAATATGACATTACAAGTATGTTTTTCTTTATCTAATTAACTACCGTTTTTTACTTGTTATTACACGGCCGTGTTGCATCGTCAGTTAATCAATCGGTCGAGATGAACTAATGAATTCAATCATTCATTCATTTCATCTTTGAACAACAAAACTAGCGCTTGTCAATGATTCAGGCACCGACACAGTAGTGGTGGCAGAACGGAGCATCACAGCTGAGATCAAACAGCAGCACAGAACACCAGACGACAGGGACCGCGGAGGCAGAACGACGGGTGGAGCGCCAGAGGAGGCCTCACGTTGGCCAAGCGTGGGGTTTCTCAAACACGCCAGACACGCGTGGTTTCTCAAATGTATTCCGGGGGGGGGGGGGCCCGCTTGCGAGTTAATCTCCCGGTTTATTTCTATAGAGTCCACGTCTTTTACTGGCCTCACGGGGTGGGGGGGTGGGGAAATAGCCTCGGCGGCGTGGATGTTATCCCTGCCCCTCTGCGAGCCACGTGCGGAGCACTGCGCCGCGCCCAGCTGGTGTGAACAGCAGCGCTCGTTAACATGGGTGCCAACGCGGAGCGGTTGTAGTAGGAGCTCATCGTCGGTTCCGCTTCCAGTGGGTCTCGTCGGGCTGTTGTACCTCGTTTCTCTTCACACGTGCGTTTGTCACCGGGCGATTATTTTCAAGCAGTAGCACGACATCATAACGTGGCCCTCGTAAAAAATGCCTCGAATGGCTTTGGGATTTGTACTTACTAGACTTTTTTCATAGTAATTAAAAACAATGGCACCTTGGATCAGTTGAATACGCCTATATAGCCTATAGCCTTCCAGTAGAGTTAACAGATGATACAGTATAGTAGAGCGAATATATGATACAATAAGAGTTAATAGATGGTATGGTATATTAGCGTTAATAGATGTTACAGTATATCAGAGTTAATAGATGATGCAGTATATCATCATTAATATATGATACAGTATATCAGAGTTAATAGATGATACAGTATATCAGTTAATAGATGATACAGTATATCATAATTAATAGATGATACAGTATATCATAATTAATAAATGATCCAGTATATCCGAATGAATAGATGATTCAGTGTATTAGAGAGTTAATAGATTATACAGTGTATTAGAGTTAATAGATGATTCAGTGTATTAGAGTTAATAGATTATACAGTGTATTAGAGTTAATAGATGATTAACTCTCTCTCTCTCCTCTCTTTCCCCTGCCTCTTTTGTCTGCCTCTCTCCTCACTGAAACACCATCATTCCCTGCCACCTGAGAGTCATTCACCGTAAAAGACGCGGTCTATTATTTATCAAAGCGTCCTCTTCCAGGAATGGATTTCTTCCCTCCTCGGAGATGTGTTGTTTTATTGGAACGGTATTATAAATCTGTCCCGCCATCTTCCCCCCCCCCCCCCCAGAGTGCTCTTGAAAGTTTCACACCCACTCGGAGAGCAGACGGTAATGACAATCGACTCCATCCCCCATATTCTCACTCCCAGAAAACCTAATACGACGTGGCATTATCTCAGCCACACACTGTATAGTCAGGCCCCACGGAGCCTGGGGGGGTGCGGAAACCGTCCGGACCGGCCGTGTGACAATACTTAAACACCGGGAAGGACATTTCATTCCATTGAGGGATTAGCGCCGACGTGTTTCAATCTCTCTTTGTCGGGAAATAAATCCCCACGGTGTCCTGGACTCGCTGTGTTCACGTTGAGTCGCGCCCCGGGGTGCTGTCGAGTCCGGTACCGTACTGCAGCAGCGCTGCCGGGGGAAAGCGATGTTAGGATCTCTGGGTAACAGTACTGTATATATTGCATATCGTATATGTCACAAATGTAACAGTACTATATTAATTACTATTTTAACGTGGGGGGGGGGGGGTTGTGTAGTTATCCTATATAGGTTTAAGAGGGGAGGTCGCTTATAAGCCTTGGGTTTTTTGACCTTTCCTGCACATTTTAACTGTTCTTCTTTTTACTTATTTTATTCCAGAATGTATGTTTGTAAGTGCGAATAACAATAAACAAATAAACAGTACTATATACCTGTATGTCATGTACTGTATGTCCCTATGTCATAAATGGCATGATGTCATGTATGTTGTGTATTGTCATAAATGTCACTGTGAATTGAAAATGGGGGACCCTGATGTAAACAAGACGAACGTCTTTCTCTGGTCTGCATCCCTTTAACATTGTGTGTATATCGAGCCGTACTGTATTGTACCCATTCTGCAATCTGTTAAATAAAGTTTGCATTCATTCATTCCATTCATTCATTCATTCATTCATTCATTCATTCATCATTCATTCATTCATTCATTCATTCATTCATTCGTTCATTCATTCGTTCATTCATTCATTCATTTTCATTCATTCGTTCATTCTTCATTCATTCATTCATTCATTCATTCATTCATTCATTCATTCATTCATGTGCGCTGGAGCCCTGATGCGCTCTCTGAGCCTGCTGGACTAAGCTGCCAGTGTGGAGGTCTTTCCAGGTTGCTTGAGTTGCCTGTTTAACATGATAATCCTAATTTGGGCTACTTTAACTGACTTAATTATTCTGTTTAACATGGGAATCAACACTTGGGCTTACTTTAACTGACTTAATTATTCTGTTTAACATGGGAATCAACACTTGGGCTTACTTTAACTGACTTAATTATTCTGTTTAACATGGGAATCAACACTTGGGCTTACTTTAACTGACTTAATTCTTCTGTTTAACATGGGAATCAACAATTGGGCTTACTTTAACTGACTTAATTATTCTGTTTAACATGGGAATCAACACTTGGGCTTACTTTAACTGACTTAATATTCTGTTTAACATGGGAATCAACACTTGGGCTTACTTTAACTGACTTAATTATCTGTTTAACATGGGAATCAACACTTGGGCTTACTTTAACTGACTTAATTATTATGTGTAAGATGGATATCATTTGGCTTACTTTAACTGACTTAATTATTATGTGTAACATGGGAATCATCATTTGGCTTACTTTAACTGACTTAATTATTATGTGTAACATGGGAATCATCATTTGGGCTTACTTTATTGACTTAATTATTCTGTTTAACATGGGAATCAACACTTGGGCTTACTTTAACTGACTTAATTATTCTGTTTAACATGGGAATCAACACTTGGGCTTACTTTAACTGACTTAATTATTATGTTTAACATGGGAATCAACACTTGGGCTTACTTTAACTGACTTAATTATTATGTTTAACATGGGAATCATCATTTGGGCTTACTTTAACTGACTTAATATTATGTTTAACATGGGAATCGTCATTTGGACTTATGTTAACTGACCTAAATATTCTGTTTAACATGGGAATTGTCACTTGGGTCTTACTTAACTAACACGAGAGTTGTCACGTGGGCTTAATTACTCTGCCACCTCTAGACCACCTGAATTTATCATCTTCATCCAAGTCCAGGACTGCAAGCTCAGCAATAACATGACTTGGGCCAAACCAATAGGCTATCGATCACCCCGCCCCCCCCCCCGCCCCACTAGTAGTAACAGCCATCTCATAGGATAGAGTGGGGGGATAATGAAGTTGGCTGGGTTAAGTGATCCTTTCTCATCCACTGTTCTTTTAAATCTCTTCACTTAATGAGAGCCAAAGGTTCCCCCGTTGCACATTTCTAATTGCCCTCATGTCGGGGTGTAAAATGGCCGAGAGCAGCGATTTATAGGCAAATAAACATCAGGATGAAGACGGTCAAGGACTTCTAAGCCGTAGAGGCCCCCCCCCCCCCCCACCCAGACGTGAGCTTCATCATTAGTCTGTGCCTTCTGATGACCCGGCATCTACATCCTCTCCTCCTGTAAAGAAATAAATAAAAGAGGAGACATGTTGTTATCCTCGCCAGCTGCACCTCCGTCCCCCGCCGTGAGGAACTGCCAGAGCAGCAGTTCTTTGTTGCCCGCGACCGGCCCGGTGCGTACCGCGTGTTACATCCTTGTTACATGGCGTCCGTCCGCGCGCGATGTGTCACGGCTATGCGGCCGTTGAGGGGGCGTCGCTTGGAGAGGCCGGGGGGGTTCCTGCAGGAATGTGCTGATGTCGCGATGAGCTCTTCTTAACCCTTTCACTACCAAACACTACGGAAGGTTAACCTTTCACTGTCACACTACAGAACGTTAACCCTTTCACTACCAAACACTACATAAGGTTAACCCTTTCACTACCAACCACTACATAAGGTTAACCCTTTCACTACCACACTACAGAAGGTTACCTTCACTGCCACATTACCGATGGTTAACCTTTCACTACCACACTACAGAAGGTTAATATTTACTACCACACTACAGAAGGTTAACCTTTTCACCACCCACTACAGAAGGTTCACCTTTTCACCACCACACTACAGATGGTTAACTGGTGTGGTAGTGAATGGGTTAACCCTTTGTAGTGTGGTAGTGAAAGGGTTAAAGAAAGGCCAAGGCACCCAAATCCACCAATAACAACAAAATAAACCTTCAAAAAGGGTAATTATGTCGTTTTTTAAAGATATATTTTTCCTTTAAATGTTGCTTTTTAATCTCTTTTTATTCATACATTTGTATGTATATTAGTATTGTCTACGTATATATATCTATCTAGTACAGTATATTGTCATAATATCTGGATCAGTTTGTCTTTTATTGTACGCCGTCCTGTCACATTAACATCACCTCATCGCGTTTGTCTTTATGCTTTTGAATAATAATTAACAGCTAATTGTAACAAAAAGTAAAGTCTAAATCCCACATAAGCCCTCCTAACGACAGGTGTGATCGGAAGACTCGTGAAAACAAACGCCGTACGGTTCTTAGTAAAACATGACACGTTAATTCCCGGGAATTTATCTCGACGGCATATCTTCCCATAATTACGCCTTCCGGTCTCCCGCGCGCCCCCCCCCGTGGCCCTTGATATTGATAGATGCTTGAATCTTAATTGAGCTCTTAAAAAAATCGTATCTCTCCCCCATTCCCTTCTCCCGCGTCGGCAATATTTAATAATTATTCTACGTCTCCGTGGCGATGGTGAAATGCTATTATGAAATCAAGAATCATTTCCACGGCCGTCGTCGTAATCAACCGTACCTCGCCGACACCCTGCCCGCCGGGCAGGATGGCATTACATGTGTGGTGGTTAGTAACCATGACGATCCGCCCGTCACGCCGGGGGAAATGTCTAAATTGGATCCTTCTTTTATAGCTTTCTGTAGTGTACGGCCCCAACTTGAAATTAAATTCCTCGTCGCTTTTTCCAACACTCTTGACAAAAAAAAAACGCTGCGCCGTTCAGATCAGATTGTGAATTCCTCGTGTAAACCGGTGGGGGAGGGGGGGGGGGGGGGGGGGGGGTGCGGGAACGGCGATAAAGAGGCCCGGCTTTTTTAAACGCCGCCATGTGACTATACCTTGTAACAAAGATTACATGACTGATTAGGTTCAAATGAGAACATTAAATATATGAGTTCAGTCTTCCGCGCGTGAGCTTGGGTATTTCCGGGGGGGGGGTTATCTTCACCTTTCCATCACTGTGACGGTCTGGGGGGGGGGGGGCGGAGCTTATCCCAGCATGTCTCGTGTGACTTCTCAGTGGATGTATCGGGAGGTGGTGGCGTGGATGCTTTCACTTTTAAAATAACCACATTTTCCTGTCGGCACCTAAACAACCTTGTTTTTTTCATGGCTAGTAGTTATATGTGCTGAACTAGAGGATAGTAGGGCTGTCCCCGACTAAGGATTTGGATGGTCGACTAGGATTGGCCAAAATTTGCCGTTAGTCGACTATTGGTCGACTAAAAAAAAAAAGTTATAATATGTATTATTATATATTTTATTTTTATTTATTTTGTATCATTCATTTGGGCTGTGGGGGTGCTTAATGTCTGAAGGAGTCGACTGAAGGCTTCTTGTTCTCTGCAAAAGCATGCAATTGGTCCACTGATGAATACATCTTGATATTTGTCTAGTCTAGTGTGTTCATTAGATGGTGAAATCATCTTTCAGTGCCTCTGTGCCTGTTTTCTTAGGCAGTTAGCCTCTGGTATGCGTGCCATTAGCGTAGAGGCCTCTTTTCTTTTGGAAAGAATGATAAAAAAAAATTTAAATAAAAGAAAATATTATATTTGACTAAGAGGTTGGCCAGTCGACTACGGCTCATTTCGACCGATTAGTCGACTAATCGATTAATAGGGGTCAGCCTAGAGGATAGTTATACAGTATGTGCTGAACTAGAGGATAGTTATACAGTATGTGCTGAACTAGGGATAGTTATACAGTATGTGCTGAACTAGGGGATAGTTCTATGT
>NW_028171668.1:0-41434 GCF_963971535.1 Notolepis coatsorum
ATTTTGGCGGTCTTAAGTTAATTTTTTTTTCAATCAATCATCATGGAGATTAAAACTGCATCTACCCTATTAAACAATTTAATTCAGTTGTACTGATGACGCGTCTGCAATAAATCTGAATTGAACATCATCGTTGAGTTGAGGGAGACTACTGAATAGTACACTATGGTTTCATGATTTATAATTAATGTTTGCACAACTTTTTCAGCCCGCTCTCCTCCTACTCACTCTGTAGATGATAGATTTCATGGAAATGTCTATATGCTGGGTGGGGGGGGGGGGAACACCGGCTTTAGGCTGTTTGGTGTCATGTGTCACTGGATGGGGGGTGGAGGGGCAGTGGAGGGGCAGTGGAAATGCAATGCAATAGTCTAGCGCTATAGACTGTATGCTCAAAATAAGCGGTTCACAGCATGATTTGATTGAAACCATGACATGAAGGGCAATAACCTTTTCCGCCACAGTAGTTTTGTATACTCGTGCACATTACCACCATAACTGGCTCATTTAATTCTGCGATTGAGTGCAACGAACGGGTCTCCATTTGGGGTGATTGACTTGCATTATTTAGAACCCAATGTTAAATCTATACTGGGGTAAATGAGGCGTCGGGGTAATGAAGCTCTCTGCTTTAAAATACAGAAGAAAGTATACGTATCTTATCTCTTAAGTCATCATCTTCTTCTCTCTCTCTCTCTCTCTCTCTCTCTCTCTCTCTCTCTCTCTCTCTCTCTCTCTCATCTCTCTCTCTCTCTCTCTCTCTCTCTCTCTCTCTCTCTCTCTCTCTCTCTCTCTCTCTCTCTCTCTCTGTCATTATCTCTCCCTTTCTCCCTTTCTCTATCTCAACCCTCCCTCTCTCTCTTTCCCTGTCTCACTCCCTCCCTCCCCTCTCCCTTCTCTCGCTTTCTGTTTCTCTCTCTCATCCCCCCTCTCCCTTTATCTGTCCCTTTTTCTCTCTCTCCCTTTCTGTCTCACCCCCCCCCCCCCCCCCCCCTGACCACACTATATTTCTGTGAGGCGTTCTGAAGCGTGAGAAGAAAAAACAGGAGTTCACATGGTTCAATCAGATGACATCATCACTACACATAACCATCACATGTCAGTATTGGCCGAAGGCCCCTCGGGGTATCAGAGCCCGTTGGAACACACCTGTGGAACAGCTGGGGGTGGGGGGGGGGTGGGTCTGGAAAAGTAATTTGCTGCACGGTGGCAGTAAAGTTACATAAATAATACCATTGCTTTTGATTAAGCGTTCTCTCTCCCAGTCATGCTGACACCCATATCGACAGGGCACAGATTAACAACCTGCCTGACCGTATTGGAAGTATAGACGCACACACACACACACACACGCACACACACACACACACACACACACACAAATAAACAATCCACAGTTGGGTCTAGAGATGTGTTAGACCAGGGGTTCTCAAACTTTTTTATACGATGACCCCATTTTATTTAGGAATTTTTTTGGGGGACCCCACACTTAATGTATCGTGTAAATTTCAACGTGGAATTAAGGAATTTCAAAATAAAAGCACACATTGTTGAACTTGATCATGCATATTTATTAGAAAAATGTATTACAGCACTATGTTATAAATACACATTTATAAAACGAGGCATATTTAGCCAAAATATGTTGCCAGAACATTAAAAAAAATATATATATATATTGTTTTGTTTTTTTACTTGCCAATGCGCTGTCACCTACCCACGACCCTACTTTGGGTCACGACCCGTTGTTTGAGAACCGCTGTGTTAGACTAAGGCCCCGTTTAGACGGAAACGCTAGCAGGTGAATCCGCAAAAATATTTTTGCTGATGTGCCTTTCATTTATGGGCGTTTATTTGATTTGGGGCACTTTTGGGAAAATCTATTTATCAAAAATTAAATTGCATAAAACCTTAAATGATCAATTAAGCTTTATAGTCATTTTGTCAGGAATCATAATATGAACATTGTTGTAAACATCACTTTATGGAATTTAATATATTTAACACTTTTCCTAGAATGTCAGAGAACATTGTCATTACCATCACGTTACCAAATAACTCTTTAAAATGTAAAAGAAAAAGTAAAACATTTGTGCTTTTAAGGCATTTATGTAACATTATACCTTACTTCTGATGTATTAGTGGTTTGAAATATTTTACTTGAATTTAAACATGCTTTAGATCTATAGATATGCAGCCTTTTAAATATATTGCTAGATCCTGTCAAGAAAGATACAATTACTACAACAACAGGTCCATGATTCTTGTTTTTCATACATAAAATGTTAAGGGGGGGCTTGTAATATAGGAAAACATGTAGGAAAATGTCAGATTTAAACTATTTGTTACAAATTTGTTAAGAAATATGTCATGTGTTGGTAATGACGTACTGTTGTGGTAATGACGAAATGTGATGGGAATGACATTTAGATAGATTTATTGAATTCATTCATGGATACAGTAACACAACATCAGAATCATAGGTATTATCAACAACTGTTACAACAGGATAGGAACATCTAAGAAACCATCTAAAAAAAACACTGACAACCTTTATGGTTTCAAACAACATACTTTAACAGTAAGATGTTTGTTCTTTTAACATGCCTACATCTTCTTCTCCATGAGGGAGCATACTTGTTTCCAGACAGAGGCATTGAGCATCATATGTCTTTTAGTAATCAGTTGGGGCTCTGGGACCAGCACAATTTCCATTCTATACCATATTAGGGGAGAACGGGGGACGTTGTCACACTTTTTACTCTAGTGTGAATTGCTCATAATCAAAACATCTTTCAATAGTCATTCCTACATTAAATTGAAGCTTAAGATGTTGGCTTGAAATGTGTATCCCTCTCATTTTCCAAAGTATTGTAACAAAGAGTTAATCACCTATCAAAGACACTCTGACACATTGTGACAACCAACCCCATCATGGGGATGGTTGTCACACACTATGGGGTTGGTTGTCACCATGTGTTTTAAAACTTTTAATGGGAAAATCTTAAAAAGAAGACAAGATTTAGATTTCAGATAATGATTGAAGAAGTGCGTCTTTAGTCGACGGCGAAAGATTGGATGGGTTTCGGCTGTCCTAACTGGGGTGGGTAGTTCATTCCAACATTGTGGGGCAAGGACTGAGAATAGACAAGAAGGCAGAACTAAATTTGAAAGTTTAATTGCATTGACAAGTTGACAAATACATAACTTAATGCATCTTAATGAACATAAACAGGAAACACATCTTTAGGCCATCCTATATAACAAAATAAGAACACAATAAATCGGCCTAACAATAATAGCCTACACAACATGTCTAGTAAAGTACCTGCACAGCAGGATATCTGGCAACACCACATTAGAATAGTATACACAAATATACTAGTATAATATAATAGTATACCCAAAAAACCCAAATATCGGTTATCGAATATCGATAATATAACAACCAAATATCAGTTATTCGATAGTTGCCCTTTATCTGGCACTATTTAAAAGTTTCACTGAGATCGGAATAAAGGAGTTTTTAAACCTATTTAGTCTAGAGCGTGGAACTCTAAACCTTCTCCCATAGGGCAGTAGCTCATACTCGGCATGTAAGACATGGGAGGGGTCCGAGACTATTCTATTGGCTTGCCTTAGAGTAGCCTGTTAAAAAATAGACTGCAGGGATGGGTGACCTTTCACCCCTATGATCTTCCATGCAGTCTGCATCAGACGGACCAGTTTGGACTTTAATTGTACAGACAGGTTACCAAACCAAGCTGTAATACCGTATCTGATGAGACTCTCTAATACAGATTGGTAGAAAAGTAACACATTTTTTTTATCTACACCATGAACTCTAAGGCGACGTAGAAAGTGCAGTCGTTGTTGTAGTCTGCTACACAGGCTATCTACATGGGTGTTCCAGGTTAGTGTGTTATCGACAAAAATCACAAGATATTTATATGAAGAGACCGGCGAGATGGACTGTGTGTGGATGGGGTCAAACACCATCTCCTCAGTCTTAACTGATTGAAAATGTTATTAACAGATTGCAGAATGGGTACAATACAGTAAGGCTCAATACACACAATTGTTAAGGGGATGCAGACCAGAGAAAGACTTTCGTCTTGTTTACACCAGGTCCCCCATTTTCTATTTATAATGAATTGTAAGTAGGGTGCAACTAGCACTGTGCAATCCATTCTTTGTGGATCTAGCCCTTAATGTTGCTAGTCTTTAGCACTTTGTGATGGAGCAGTTTGTCAGCCATCAGTTGAGTGTTTGCATGTGTCCCTATCATGGACGGTTGGCCTCACTATCCAAAATGGGCAGGTTTTCCATAACTTACTATAGGAAATCTTGAGCTGTGGATGTTCATTCTTGAATTTCCGCCAAAGACTGTACGTTTCATTCAGAAAGCGCTTTTGCATTTTCACTTTCTTCTGCGTCAATGTGTCTCTCTTCCCTGTTGTTGCCCGTGAGTTATCATCACGTTCCAGAAACTCTTTGACTTTTGTCCTGGTAGAGAGAGGCAATGCATTTGCATGTTTCTTCTGAAGTCCAGTTCCTCTTCTGTATTTCCGCATCATCTTTGCAGAGAATCCAAGTTCCTTTTGAGCCAGATACACCAACTTGTACTTTTTCAGAATTCCCCCCCTTAGAATCTTTGAAATTACTTGCTTCTCTTTAGTGTTGGTGTCTCTCAGCTCTGACACTAGAGTATTGTGGAACAATATAGTGTCTTCCTGAGATCACATTTCTTTGACTTCATTTGTTGTTTTGATTTTGATCGTGGCGATTCTTGTGGTTTGAGCTTATTTGTCTTTCATATCGTTTTTTATATTTCTCCATATTTCGTTTTGCTCTCTCCAACATCAGGTTGGCTTCACACAGATCTCTGTAGACTTTACTTCTGTTTCTGTTCACCTTTTTTCGTCCTCTTTGTTGTGGGGTTTCTTGTGGTGTAGGCTGATTGGGATTTTCACATCTGGCAATAGGGACAGGGACAGCATTGTGTTGCTCAGGTTGTTGTGTTGGTGACACTGGTGGCCTATTCACTGTTAGGTAGTCATCCATATTTCATATTTGCTTATCGTTTGTTCTTTTGTTTCTTTGATTGATTCGCCATTGATGCCTTTTATATCTTTGTGTGCATTTGGGCAGCTGAGATATGCATTGCAGCTTACCCGTCTCTTTTCTCTTTTTATATCGCTCTTTTTCTTTTTGAAAGTATCTTTGATATTGTTCTGGATCATCTTTAAGTCTGTCTATGTATGATTTTGACCTTTGGCCTGTTGATTTAGGTGCCATGGTGAAGACACTAGCATAAACAAATACAAAAACCAATAAATAAATAAATAACAATAAATATCAGTTATAAATGAGACACAACATATATTTACATATACATATACATACAAGTAATGTTATCCAAAAAAAAAAGCTATAAACAGATATCTTTGTCATTACCACCGCACGTTGTCATTACCACCACACTTCATTGTGTGGCGGTAATGACCGTGATGGTAATGACATTGTCTTACTTTTAAGCTAACAGCTAGCATAACATCAAACTTGCTTATATTCAATTCTTAGCTAGCTAGCAATGTACTCAATGTACCTACAAATATGAAGAAGTTTGACTAAGATTCAAAAGCATTATCAAATTATAGTGTGTTTGGTAATGACACACAATAAACATATTCTGTAGTATGAGTAAGTAAATGTAAAAATATCTTACATTCCTGGTGATCAAAATGTAAGTCTTCCACTCTGACAGCCATGTGCTCCACTGTCACTACAGGTTGTAATGGGTACCAAAGCAAGGGGCGTAGCCAACACTTCATTGTATTGCAAATAGTTCAACGTGATGGTAATGACACAGATATTAAGGGACAAACCTATTTTGATTTTTTTTTTTCACATATTGTACTTAAGTTAAATATTTGGCAGAGAATCATTGATTCAAATGTAGTTATAGTAATATATACCTAAAAGTATTGTTTTTTAATAGTTTTTTCTAGAGAAATACAAGACCAAACGTTAAAACTCTGAATTGGGACAAGGTGAAAATGGTCAAATTCCAACATTAAACAACAAAAAATAAGATAAACAATTTATGTTTTAAATTGAATAATTAAGTCTAGGTAAGTAATTAATTATACTAATCAATGATAGCATAAAGAATCTGGAAATATTTTTTTTTCTTTCAAATATATCCCAGGGACATGAAAATGCCCCAAATCAAATAATCACCCTTATACGGAAACTGCGTTTTTACGGGGTGAAACCGCAAAAAAGTGAGACTACCTTCCAGGGTGGAATTCCTAGAAACGCAAAAGCTTTGCGATCTCGTCTAAACTATCAAAACGTATAAATCTGTTAAAACGATGACGAAAGGGTTGTCACGGCTCTGGTCGCGCGTACTGCTTACGTCACAGGTAGCAGGTATGCGCCAGTAGCCGAGACGTAAACAAAGCAAGTATGTCTGACTTATATCAACGGAGATCACCTGAAGGCTACATTGGCAGTACTTTTAACCCTTTCACTGCCACACGACAGAAGGTTAACCCTTACTATCACACAACCGGCTGTCGTGTGGCAGTGAAACGGTTAAATACACAAGAATCTGTCCCGCGGCGTGAGTGGACCCACTGTCTGTGAGTGACTCTGCTTTGGTGCAATCACATTCCCCATCCACAGTCTGCGAATCAGAGGCAGAGTAGGGCGGGTCTTCACAGCACGTCATGTGACATATGCGCCAATCGTGTGACAGTGGGGCTCCGTCGTCCCGAGTCGTTACAGCGTCGTCTGCACGCAGAATTCCATCCCAAAACGCTCGTCTAAACGTAAAATTAAAAGTGAAACCGCAAGATGACTTTTGCGGTTTCTGTTCACAAAACGCTCGTCTAAACGGGGCCTAAAATGCCAAAGTAATCTGTGCTTTGGGCACGGTGAAGAGGATGGAGGCAGAGGAAGAGAATAGACAGGACAGAACGAGGATAGCAAAAGATGAGAGAAGGAAACAGTGGAGAGTTAAGAAATCACCCTGAACACTAATGTCTGGCATTCTTTACTGAAGTAGAAGTAGAAATACCCCGATAGAGTAGTACTCTAATTTAAAAGTAATCTATTCAAAACTATTCTCAAGTACAAGACGAAATAAAAGCACTTGATATCTCATTGTACTTGTACATGTATCAAAAATAAAAGTGTGTTCAACGTAGGGCTGCTTGATTATGGCAAAAATCTTAATTGTGATTATTTTGACTGATATTGAAATCACGATTATTAAACACAATTACTCATTGATTTGAGAACATCATATGACGGCAACCTTTGTTTTACCTTTCGTCTAGAGACCAAAGGCTGCCTTTCTGTCGTCTTCTACAAGTTACCAAAGGCTGCCTTTCTGTCATCTTCTACAAGTTACCAAAGGCTGCCTTTCTGTCATCTTCTACAAGTTACCAAAGGCTGCCTTTCTGTCATCTTCTACAAGTTACCAAAGGCTGCCTTTCTGTCATCTTCTACAAGTTACCAAAGGCTGCCTTTCTGTCGTCTTCTACAAGTTACCAAAGGCTGCCTTTCTGTCATCTTCTACAAGTTACCAAAGGCTGCCTTTCTGTCATCTTCTACAAGTTACCAAAGGCTGCCTTTCTGTCGTCTTCTACAAGTTACCAAAGGCTGCCTTTCTGTCATCTTCTACAAGTTACCAAAGGCTGCCTTTCTGTCATCTTCTACAAGTTACCAAAGGCTGCCTTTCTGTCATCTTCTACAAGTTACCAAAGGCTGCCTTTCTGTCATCTTCTACAAGTTACCAAAGGCTGCCTTTCTGTCATCTTCTACAAGTTACCAAAGGCTGCCTTTCTGTCATCTTCTACAAGTTACCAAAGGCTGCCTTTCTGTCATCTTCTACAAGTTACCAAAGGCTGCCTTTCTGTCATCTTCTACAAGTTACCAAAGGCTGCCTTTCTGTCTTCTTCTCCAAGTTACCAAAGGCTGCCTTTCTGTCATCTTCTACAAGTTACCAAAGGCTGCCTTTCTGTCATCTTCTACAAGTTACCAAAGGCTGCCTTTCTGTCTTCTTCTACAAGTTACCAAAGGCTGCCTTTCTGTCATCTTCTACAAGTTACCAAAGGCTGCCTTTCTGTCGTCTTCTACAAGTTACCAAAGGCTGCCTTTCTGTCATCTTCTACAAGTTACCAAAGGCTGCCTTTCTGTCATCTTCTACAAGTTACCCATCGACAGAGCACAGATTAACAACCTGCCTGACAGTATTGGAAGTATAGATGAGTGTGTGAGCAGATTACTTGGGTTTGGTATTACAGTATATGCGTTTGGTTGTGTGTGTGTGTGTGTGTGTGTGTGTGTGTGTGTGTGTGTGTGTGTGTGTGTGTGTGTGTGTGTCAGTGTTAATTTTGTCAACTAAAATGATGACTAAATATGGTCGCCAACGAAGCTTTTCCCCCTAACGACGAGACGTGATGTCACGAATGTGACATACTAATGTGACTAAATAATTAATGCAATGTCGTTGACTACAACTGACGACACAAAATGTACTTTACAAAAACCACGATGAATTCTCTCTTAATTTATGTTGACTAAAACAAGATGAGATAAAATAATTATAACTTTTAGAATAATTCACGTTATTATTTCAGCATTTCCCATTTCCGTTTCCGGCTAATCGATAGCTACGCTCTGCGCCGTTTATGGCCCACTAAAAGCCAAGCTACGCGAGGCTAAAAACCGCGTCCCAGGTCTCTCGTGACTACAGCTTATACCAATAACCATGAACAGAATCTGCTACTCTCTCAACACTCCTGCGGCCAAAGAGTTCTACCAAAAGAACATAGCATTTAAGACGACGGAGGCTAAAGAGGATGGCTAGGCTGCGAGAAGAGCTAATAGCCTGGAACCTATATCCCAGACACAGGCTTGCTCTCCCCCGTATAGATACTCTTTCGTCTGTGTACACCCACTACTATCAACATTACACATGGATACAACGAGGACAAGACCACGTTCACTTAAAAAGGTAATGTTGGAAAAGAAAAGAAACAGACAAGTACTAACACTGAGATGGACCCTACTATAAGTTGCTAATGAATCCCTTTAGAGCTTGAAGCGCACTTAAACATCGTAATGACTTTTTATTTTTCATATAATGTTGGGTACGTATGCTCAGTAGAGTTAGAACGCTCCCAGTCTTAGGGGCTGTGATATTTATTTACCAAAAATACTTTGAGATAAAAAAAAGAATCATGTTTACCATTTGGTAAAGATTTTTTTTTTTATATCTAAATTGATCTAGCTTTTTTCGATTCATGTAAACCAAGTTGCACTGATAGTTTTCATTGTGGTATGTATGTGTATGTGTGCGTGTGTGTGAAATGTGTAGGTCCCAGTGATCAGTGTGTACTGTGTATTTATTTACCCTATCCTATTGTTGCTTTGTTGGTTAAAAAAAATAAACAAGCAATTTAAATCAGAATATGTTCCATGTCTGACTATTTTTGAATCTATTGACCATTTCAAGGAATGTTTGGTTACTGGGCTTCTAGCCTTCTAGCCTTCTACTGGACTCATTGTGAATCAGCTGATAAAATGCCTTTTTTTTCATTAGCGAAAACTAGACAAATTTCATTCGTTTTCTGCGACTAAATCTAGACTAGAACAAAAAAGACAAAATCGAGACTAAAACTGACTAAGACTAAAATGCTCAGACCTGTAGTTGACTAAAACTGACTAAACGGAAAATAAATGAAGGTGACTAAATATGATGAAAACAAAAAAGGAGCACTTGACACATGACTAAGACTAAAACTAAACTAAAAATTGCTGACAAAATTAACACTGGTGTGTGTGTGTGGTGTCTGACTGAAATCAAGTCCTTCCTCTCCCCCAGCGACCTACAGAAGGTCCTCATCGTGCAAATCTTTTCACGACTGGACTACTGCAATTCCCTCTCTGGTCTTCTGGACAAAGCCATCTTCCCCCTCCAGCGTGTCCAAAAGGCTGCTGCTAGGCTGGTGGTCTCATTCTCTCCCCATTGGCTCCCAGTGAGGAAGAGAATCAAATTAAAATGCATGATGTTAGTTTACAAAGCCCTCAATGGTCTCGCTCCAGGCCTACATTGAGGAACTCTTGGTGCAACCCGTCAGCTCCAGGTCCCTCAAATCTAATGACCAACTGTGTCTGAGGGTCCCGCGGGCCAAACTGGTGACAAAGGAATTCTGGGCCTTTGCAGTGATGGCGCCGGATATTAAGTCTGCCAACACCGGGCGGCCGGGTAGCGCAGCAGACTAAGCGTCTGTCTACCACCACAGAGCCAGTGGGATCAAATCCGGCTGTGGTGCCTCCGGCTTCTGTCTGTCTGCCTGGTTCCCTGTCTCCATTGTCTTGTCTATTTATTATTTTATTTCCCCGGGCTAGTTTCAAGTTTCAAGTTTCTTTAATAGTTGTCATACAGAAGTACAGAATACTTTCATACAAAATGCTTCTTACTGTTACGCTCCAGAGACTGTGCTAGACAAGATAGTATCAAATAACATAGTATAGCATGTAATTTAGAAGAAGAAAAAGGTCACAGTGTTCGGTATAGACATATGTACAATGTTCTGAGTTACCATATAATATACAATACTATGCAGTGTACTAATGTAAAGTACTATATAGTGCAAAGCAGAAATGGGATGAGGTACAATTTAGGTACAATTTACAGTAAGGTGTACGAGTTGTAGTGCAATCCTTCATCAATAAATATAAAGTGTGGGGAGTGGGTGCTACAGTGTGTTTGTTTAAAGTGGGTGTGTGCTATAAAGTGTGTGGAGTGGGTGCTACAGTGTGTTTGTTTAAAGTGAGTGTGTGCGTGTGGATGTGTGTGCTATGTGCGTTTGGTGGTTGTTGTTGTGTAGTGTTCATTGTTCGTTTAGCAGCCTGATGGCCTGGGGATAGAAGCTTCTTCTGAGTCTTTCTGTGCTCGCCTTGAGACTCCGGTATCGCTTGCCTGACCGCAGCAGTTCAAAGAGGCAGTTGTTCGGGTGACTGGAGTCTTTAATGATTCTCTTAGCCTTGCCCTTGCAACGCTTGTTGTAAATGTTCTGGAGGGTGGGGAGCCCCCCTCCAATTGTGCGTTTGGCTGAACGTGTCACTCTTTGTAGTCTGCTTCGGTCTTGTGCAGTGCTATTCCCAAACCAGGAAGTGATGTTGCCGGTCAAGATGCTCTCTATTGTACATGAGTAGAAGTTCTTAAGGATCTTCTGACTGACTTGGAACTTCCTTAGGCGCCTGAGGAAGTAGAGGCGTTGTCGTGCCTTCTTCACAACACTGTCAATGTGTGTGGTCCATGTCAAGTCCTCGGATATGTAGGCTCCGAGGTACTTAAAGCTGTTGACTCTCTCAACCGGTGCCCCGTCGATGCTGAGGGGGCTGTAGTCCTTGACCCCCGACCTCCTGAAGTCCACAATCATCTCCTTTGTTTTGCTGACGTTCAGGGAGAGGCTGTTTTCCTGGCACCATCCCGCCAGGACCTTGACCTCTTCCAGGTAGGCCCTCTCGTCGTTGGCAGAGATCAGGCCCACCACCACTGTGTCGTCAGCAAATTTGATGATTGTATTGCTACTCCGCTGAGCCACACAGTCGTGTGTGTACAGGGAGTAGAGGAGGGGACTCAGAACACAGCCCTGGGGGGCCCCTATGTTGAGGGTGATGGATGAGGAGGTGCAGTTGCCTTCTCTCACCACCTGGGGTCTGCCAGTCAGGAAGTCCAAGACCCACTGGCAGAGGTCATAGTTCAAGCCCAGGTCCCTGAGCTTGGCTATGAGTATGGAGGGGACTATGGTATTGAATGCCGAGCTGTAGTCGATGAATAGCATTCTCACATAGTTCCCCTGCCTCTTGTCCAGGTGTGATGCTGCTGTGTGCAGCACATGGGATATGGTGTCCTCCGTGGACCTGTTGGGGCGGTATGCAAATTGCAGGGGGTCCATGTTGATGGGGAGGGAGGAGCAGATGTAGCCCTTTACTAGCTTCTCAAAGCACTTCATGGCTATGGAGGTGAGAGCTACAGGGCGGTAGTCGTTGAGGCAAGCTACGCCCTGGACCGATGTAAAAATTGGCTGGGGGGGGGGGGGGGGGGCATTATAAATGAAAATATCATATCAAGCCGCGCACTCTCAGTCCTCGCTCCACAATGGTTTAACGATCTTCCCACCACAATAAGTACAGACGAACCTCCTTACTGTCTTATACTATCATGCACTCTTCCCACTATACTAATATGTCTTTACTACTATGCACTCAACACTGCAGCACCCAAGTTTCAGCACAGTCTGATGTTACTCAGTTGTAAGAGTCGTACTCTTCCTGCTGACTTGTCGTACAGAACTTGTAAGTCGCTTTGGATAAAAGCGTTCAGATAAATGACAAAATGTAAATGTAAACTACAAGGCCGTGGTGGATTAAACTGGGCACACAGGCTGACAGCAGGCCAGAGACGTCAATACTGGAATATCTTTAAAATCGGTCAACGAGAAGTATATGAATTAATTTCCATCATCGTCCATTCAAATAGATATTCACTATAAAGTTACATACTAACACAATTGGCAGTGTTAGAGGTTGGGAAAGCCGGTGGGTGGGGACTGGACGTTGTGGACAGCGACTCCTACAGGTCGGTTGGGTGACGCAGGTACGGCGGAAACAGGAAGTATCGGGGGCAGCGTGAGCCTCCCACGCGTTACTCCTCGCCACTGAGAGTTCGAGCTGCTGCGGTGAAAAGATGCGACAGGCTGCCTCCTCGTGTACCGGAGGGGACACATGATGCAAGGCTTCTATCCTCACTACAGCCGACCAGTGGGAGGCATAGTCTAGCAACGTTCAAGACAGGGGAAAAATAGAAAAATAAGGAGAAAAAGTGGATAAAAAAATATATATATATATATATATATATATACAGTACTATGTAAGAAAAAAGCATCAAGTCATGTTTATCATTTTGGACTAAAATAGAGGAATGTTGCTCAAGGTTATAAAACGCAGTTATGCGCACTATGAACCGGGATTTGATTGAATAAGCAACACATGTGTTTTTTACAATGACGATGTGTATTGCGGTGGACAATAACAGAGAATGTGAAGTTGAACACCTTGTGAGAATGGTTCATGTTTAACATAGCTTTAACATTAGTTCAACATTAATAAAGTAGTCAAAACGTGGGCCAAAATAATAGCAACTTCACATTCACATAGCGTTAGTTGGGTGTTTACAGGGAATATTAGCTAACGTGTGTTAGTGCAGAACTAGCCCCCTGCTGCAATCCCGGAGCGTGCATTTGCTAACGTTAGCTCACCACTAAAGCAAATTACAGACAGAAAATAGGCCCTAATGTCCAAAATAGCGGAGGTGCCCCGGCCTATAAGGTACTTACATTTTCACTGAAAGATATATTTGGTTATTTTTCAACGAAGAAGAATGAATTTTAAACCAGAGCTAGAAGTAGAAACTCATATCCACTAGGGGTGGGACGATACATCGATCCAGATCGATATATCGATCTATTATCAATAATCAAATAGGATCGATGCCACGTAAAAAGATCGATTCATATTGCGATACTCTTATTTTGAAAATCCGGCAACGCCATCGTCATCGTCAACAACATCATCAACATCAACATCATCATCGTCAACGTCATCGCCCCGCGCCCAGTGTTGTGAAACTCAAACTCCGTTTAACATCAACAGCTGCCAGTAGCGTCTAGAGCGTCACTACTAGAGCAAGACTAGTGTGCCTATTCTGTGACCCAAAACATGTCCCTGCTGTTTTATTCCACAACAGGTCCAATGCATCTAACCTGCTTTGCAATCCTCATCACTCCATTATGCCCACGTCGCGTTAGAGATAGAAGATAACGTTACTTTAGCGTGAGCTAACAAGCTAACCCAGAGCCATAGGCAGAGAGAAGTGGGGACTGGGAGGGTGCATTCTCGGGGATAGCCCCACTAACAGGATCTGGCCGGTACTGCACCTTGGGACTCCCAATATGCTTTTCCAGCCAAAATACAGCTCTGTGACAGTGAATAGGATATTAATATCGAGAGAAAAAAAAGAAATGAACCAAAAACAGTGAACAGGAGGTCTATTTGTATTAAAAACAATAGATTGTTTTTCATTTAAATGTCTGGAAGAGCTCAAAAATTAAAATGTCATGATATTTCCATTGCCTTTTTTGTTTGTTGATTTAAATGTTACTGATTGTATTAAATGGGCACATAATATCGTCTCATATCGATCGCAGGCACCTGAATCGAATCGTATCGTATCGTGTCAGACTGTGTGATATCGGATAATATCGTATCGTTGTCCAAAGAATCGATATCGTATCGTATCGTGATTAAACTGGTGATTCCCACCCCTAATATCCACACGCATGCGCACTATGAAGCCCCGCCCAACAGTAGTACACTGCACAGTACAAGCCCCGACGCCCCGCCCACGCACAGTAACGCACAGTACAAGTCCCAAAGCCCCGCCCACGCACAGCAACGCACAGTACAAGCCCCAAAGCCCCGCCCACGCACAGCAACGCACAGTACAAGCCCCAAAGCCCCGCCCAGACATTGGGCTCTGCGGCTCTGCAGATATACCCTACTCAACAGAGCACCTGTGACCGGTCCAACCTAAATAGCTTGATGGGGGTGGTGGACCGAACCAAGTCGCGAGAGATGTCAGGGGGGGGGGGGGGTTCATTGTCTTGTGATTTTGTTTGTTATATGTATTTCTTTATTACTTAAGATTATTGGTTATTCAGTTTAGTAGAGATGTAGTATGTTGTGTGTATTGTTTATTAGATTAATCTGAATTTAAGATATTATCTGAGTAAAATATTAATAGTATTAATTACCATTATTATGTTAATGTGCTTGGCCAGGATTTTGCCCAACTCACTTTCAGTTCCACGTTCGGGATCCGCGATCTGATTGGCCACTGACGTTTCTCTCAGCGCCAATCGCGTTACGCCTAGTTCTATCACTGGTTAAGCTTGGCGACTCTTTCGAAGTTGGTTAAGGTTAGAGTTTGTCTTTAGAGCAGGGCGATAGAACACCAGCCCTGATTCCAAACTCTAACCTTAACCAACTTCGAAAGAGTCGCCAAGCTTAACCAGTGATAGAACTAGGCGTTAGCTAGCTAGCAGGCTGTTAGAGGCAGAACTAGGCGTAACGCGATTGGCGCTGAGAGAAACGTCAGTGGCCAATCAGATCGTGGAACCCGAACGCGGAACTGAAAGTGCGTTGGTAAAAATCTTTACGTGGCCAGGACCTATATAGAGCTTGAGTTTACCATTTGTAAGTGGGCTTCCCTTCAGTTCAGGTGTGTGTTTCTTTTTTTTGGGGCATTTATATTCTGTTTGAAAATAAGAAGAATCAAGAATCAAGAGGTTTATTTGTCACATAGCCTACTGTATGTATGTATATACATATATACATATATATACAGTAGGCTATGTGACAAATAAACCTCTTGATTCTTGATTTTTCTTATTTTCAAACAGAATATAAATGACCAAAAAAAAAAGACATTAGGCTATGTGACAAATAAACCTCTATATATATTCTTTTTATCAGAGCTCAGCAGCTGGAAAATCCGGTCTGGAAGGCTGAGCTCTATACCGTGAGCAATTTGTATTCAGCCGAGACTACACAGCCCATTGTTGGTTTGGTTTATCCACAGACAATGTGGTAAACAAACTGGAGGGAGGAGGAATGTAAAAAAGCTAGTAGCTAAATCATGCTTTCAAACAGCCTGATTTACAGTAGGACCTTGAATAGTAGCATGAGAGGACATTTAAACTCTATTTAGTGCAGATTTTGCCCAGGGTGACCCATTTTCAGGGGCATTCTGTGAAATTATGGGGCAATTTGTTTGCGTTCATAAATAATCCTGTTCTGTGCTTCAAATCCAATGAAATGGCTGGTTCTTCAGGTACCTCGTTCCCGGACTGATCTTGGAAAGACTGCTTTTAGTTGTAGTCAAGCAGACTCGTGAAATCTCTTGCAAAGTGCCTAAAATGTAATAAAAATGTTTTACCCCTTGGAAGCTTTAGGTTTCTTAATAAGCATCCATTATCTGCCTTTAACTGTTTTAACTGATTTTGCTTGTTGATTTGTATGGTTGTATATCTATTTTAAACTGATTGTTTGGTGATCTTGTATGTATATATGATATCAGCATCATTGTGAGCGCCACCCTCGAATGATTTCCAATAATTTTAAATAACATTTAATGAAATGCTTTAACTCATTGGTCGCCATGCACAGATTAGCCTCATCCTGTAGTAGCTACCGCAATCGCTGTAAACGGTGGGACCTTGTTTGCAGGGCTATACCTATTTAAATATTATAGCGATATATTCAATACTATGGCCCATTTGACATTTGACAGTATCTATCGTTCAAGATGTGAAAAGGGAATCTTTTTTCCATCCATACTTTCTCGTTTTATACCGTGGTGAATATAAGTATGGTTTTAGAGTGGTCTGGGGTCATTCCTGGGAGGCTAGTAATATTACGACGCATATTATACTTAATCCATTGGCATCCATTGGCACGCTACAATAAAAAATTCAAATGCATATGATCTGTATATTATGTTCCATCATGCATGCATGAAAGGGGGGGGGGGTCGTTTCTGATGAATTGATTGTCAATAACGGCATTCGTTAGTACAACAGCATACACTGATCAGGGCGATGGCTATGAAAACAATGCACAACAAAGCTGAAATTGACGTTAAATTGCTCTTACCTGTGGCCGGTGAGATTCCAAAAAGAATATTCCAATTATTTGATTGCCATCTGCTAGATTGTATGTCAATTTGGCCCACGCCATAACCCCCCACAGCATAATTAATCTGGCGTCCCGAAAGCGATTCAATGCGATCGGGTATACCCCTCGGTCCAGCCTCCTTGAGAACTCCCCCCGGAGGAATTTCAATGATACACAGAGTCATACACAGAGTCAGAAAGGAAGTGTGACATCGGCCACATACCACCAGGCGGCGATATTGGACCTTTGTGATCTCAGACACATTGCATATGGTACCACAGCTTTCCTGGGTGATTTATGAATGGAAATAGCGAATAAAAGAAATAACGATCCAATAACGTATATATATATATATGTGGTTGGCGTTATTCGATTGGCGGACAAAGCGTGAACGGCACTGAATGAGTTAATGCTCCTTCCCTTTCATTTTGTTGTTGTTGTTGTTGTTGTTGTTGTTGTTTGGCAGTGGAGATGTTAAATTTGCATGACATGATTGGATTCAAATATCAGATACGTAAGAGTGAATATCTGGGGAAAATCTTTGATTAATGAAGCAAATTTTGCCCTTTGCTGCTGTCATTTCCTATACTGAGTAGGGGAGAACGGGGATGGTTGTCACACCTTTTACTCTAGTGTGAATTGCTCATCATCAAAACATCTTTCAATAGTCATTCCTACATTAAATTGAAGCTTAAGATGTTGGCTTGAAATGTGTATCCCTCTCATTTTCCAACATATTGTAACAAAGAGGAAAACAATTACCTATCACATTGTGACAACCAACCCCATCACTGGGATGGTTGTTGTCACACACTATGGGGTTGGTTGTCACTATGTGTTTTAATGGGAAAGATCTTAAAAAGAAGGCAAGAAGGAAGAACTAAATTTGAAAGTTGAATTGCATTGACAAGTTGACAAATACATAACTTAATGCATCTTAACATAAACAGGAAAGACATCTTTAGGCCATCCTATATAACAAAATAAGAACAAAATAAATAGGCCTAACAATAATAGCCAACACAACTAGGCTACACTCATTCACTATCTGAGTTACAGTGATGGCAAATGTAGGGTCTGGGCACTCCAACTAAGCAGAGCTTGTCCAACACTTCTCCCATAACTCCCCCGAACGGCTGTTGGAGAACATTTCCATACAAACCAAACACAAACAATCATCTTCATCTAATGAAGACTCCTCCTGTCTCTTTCTTTTCTGTTTCTTCTTCTTGCTGGCTGCCTTTTCCAGCTGGGGTGGAGTACACTGGGATGTACGAGGCTTGGCAGATGGTCTAGGCTGGGATGTACTAGGCTTGGCAGATGGTCTAGGCTGGGATGTACTAGGCTTGGCAGATGGTCTAGGCTGGGATGTACTAGGCTTGGTAGATGGTCTAGGCTGGGATGTACTAGGCTTGGTAGGTGGGCTGTGCTGGGATGTACTAGGCTTGGCAGATGGTCTAGGCTGGGATGTACTAGGCTTGGTAGGCAGGCTGGGCTGGGGTGCATTGGGCTCTGCTCGGCCTGTCCTCAGCTCATCCATCACCTCCAAGTTGGTGAAGAAAAGGCCCATGGTGTGCTCATTAAAGCACTGTCATGCTGTGCTGGTCACATGTGACAACCAACCCCAAAGAAAATGTGAAGACCAACCCCAACTGGAATGTCTTGCTAGCATCAAGGCTAACAACAC
The DNA here is from genome assembly GCF_963971535.1 of Notolepis coatsorum. Classification (NCBI taxonomy): domain Eukaryota; kingdom Metazoa; phylum Chordata; class Actinopteri; order Aulopiformes; family Paralepididae; genus Notolepis; species Notolepis coatsorum. The sequence continues at coordinate 18,506 of NW_028171668.1, forward strand.
CCATCTACAAATGTGTTAGTTAGCCAACAACAATCATTCTAAACTATAGCTTTCCCTTCACACCTTTTATTAAGGGTAACAATTGTTTCATTATAAACCAATTGTGCAAAAGAAAAATACTGAGGAGCTGAATATTTACAATTCCACATGAAAAACACAAAAAGTCCTCTCACCTAAAGTCCACTACTCCAAAGAAGACTATGTAGGTGAGCTCTGATCCCGATTCTGGACATTTCCATACCAAAATATGTAGCGAAATATAATGAATGTGACAACCTACCCCGTGTGACAACCATCCCCGTTCTCCCCTAGAACAGAATACAGTTACCGACTAGATATCTTCCCACTAATGATATTCAACACTTTTTAGCGAACATGGTGGAAAGAGCAGATTCACCTGCCTCTCATTATTGTCATATAAGATCTTATCTTATGTTATCTTATCTCATGTCACCAGGTGTGGATGACCCTATGACCTTCTTACTGGTTTTAATATTAGAACGTCCACATAAATTAACTTGTTTGACTAGTGTGGATAACCTCCTCCTCCTCCTGTTCAGCCGCGGTATTGATCCCTGCGTGAGAAATAGCCTGTTATGATGAAGAAAGACCATCCGTCCAAACGGGCAGAGGTCATGTGGTGAATAACGCAGATGTTAATCTCTACAATACGTCAACAAGAGGGGCGGGAGATGGCAGTATTAACGCTACCACTTTTGAGTGGTTATTGATCCCATTAATGCGACGGGGTGAGTCATTAACTGTCATATGTAATGGAGATTTTTTTTTAAAGGAAACGGGCGTCTGACACGTGCTGTAAGTAGAGATAAACACCGATGCCAAACGCTTCCTGCCTTGATTCAGCAGGATCCCCAGACAATCACAACTGTCAACACAATCAATTAAAAAAAAGGACACACAGTCTTGATCAAGCTGCATGTTTTAAAAATCTTTTTTGCTTTATTGTTTAATTAGGATCCCCATTAGTATAGCTGGCACCTTAGTGACTGCTGGTATTCCGGGGGTCCTCCACACGCATTCATCACGACAATAAAAGATAGATACAAGATACAAGATATAATAGAAGTCTTGCCAAGTGCATTTTTACACATACCATTCTCTGCATTTAACTCATCCATGGGCCACAGTCCAGTGGCGAGGGACCAACTCTCTGTCTTCCTTATGGTGTGGGGGGGTGTGTTGAAAAGGGGAGGCACAGGAAAACCTGGCTTCCTGCAGAGCAAAGGCTGTGCTGTCATTGCACCCTCAGTGAGCCTGAAACTGAGTGGCACTTCCAAATGTGAAAAATATAAATATATTAGAGAAACGCATTTAAAAAAAATTGAATTAATAAAAAAAAGGCTTTCTCGCACTACCAGATACAGAAAAACTACCAGTCCTACTAGGGGAGGACTCAACAAGCTGTGAGCTAGCAGCAGCATATGTTGCTGCCTGCCACAAACTGAGGGACAGTGAGTGACAGTCACCTGACATGTTTACGCCGTAATACTTGATGTTTTATTTTACGATGATATTTTGTATGTACTTATATCTGTTTGTAATCCATGTTTATGTTTAATATTGCTTTGGCAACATGTACCTGTAGAAGTACGTCATGCCAATAAAGCCATTTGAATTGAATTGAATTGAATTGAGAACATGCAAACTCCACACAGAAAGGCCTTCCATCAGGGTTTGAACCTGGACCCTTCTTGCTTAGAGGGGGCGATGCTAACCACTGAGCCACCGTGCCACATTCTCTCTAGGAGAATACATTGCTGAAAACTCAGCAATGTTAAGAGTTAAGAGCAACCGTACAGCTGGTGTATCCCATGCCCAGTTCTCTGGCTTGCTACTCTGCCTCTGACGCTACTGTAGCAGCTCTGTCTGAGAGTGGATCTTCACTGCCATCTCGTGGTCAGATGCTGTGGTGACACTTTCCATTAGGGGGGCACCGGTTTTGAATTGATTGATTGGAAATTGTATTAACAGATTGCAGAATGGGTACAGTACAGTACAGCTCAATACATACAATTGTTAAGGGGATGCAGACCAGAGAAAGACGTTCGTCTTGTTTACATCAGGGTCCCCCATTTTCAATTAATCATAACATATATGACATACATGACATACAGATAGACCAGGGGTCAGCAACCTTTACTATCAAAAGAGCCACTTTTCCCCCGTCCCACAAAATAAAATGCTCAGGGAGCCGCACAACCTATTTACCCTTAAAATGAAGATAACACAGTGTATAACGTTTTATATATCCCCAAGCATACCCCACATTTAGCATAAAACGCCTGACAATTGCTACCCAAAGTAATTTGCGATTTATTATACTTTATACTTATAGCACACAGTTAGTTGCATTAATGGGATTATAAAGCAACAAAAAGAAAATGTTTGACTTTTTAATTGCTGTTTTTACCTGTTTTTACCAAAGGAAAACCTCAAACTCTTATGAAGAGGAGAAAAAATACTGGCTGTGTAGACCTATTTTTTTTAATAAAACACAGAACAGGAGACAAAACACTGGTGTCTGTAGACCGACTTTGAAATAAAACCCTGAACTATTCAGGTATATTTGAGTCCTTCCCTTATTTGTGGAACATTTATAAAATAGAAAGTAGTCCACTTTGAAAAAAGACTACCATGTGTAGACCTACTTTGAAATAAAACACAGAGGAGGAGAAAAAACACTGGCATCTGTAGACCTACTTTGAAATAAAACCCTGAACTATGCAGCTCTATTAGAGTCCTTCCCTTATTTGTGGAAAATCTATAAAATAAAAAGTAAATTTTTCATTGTTTGCAAATTTCGCACCACATATCAGGCATACAAGTAAGCCTTTTGTTGACTAAATATCTTAGTTGATGAAATATTTTTTCATTTCAGTGTCACAGTATGACATCGATCTCCAAAATAATAATAAAAAAAAAAAAAACGGTAAAAAGGTAAAAAAAAACTTTTTTTTTTATTGTTTTATTTTTTTTGGGCCAGGGAGCCGCAGCTGATTGGCTAAAGAGCCGCATGCGGCCTCGAGGCCGCAGGTTGCCGACCCCTAGTACTGCTACATCTATACATTTATGACATACCAGATTTGCAAATACAGTACTGTTTGTGATACGAAAAGAGTCCAGAAAAGAGAGTATATACATTTGACATAGTGAGGAACTATACTCTGTTAAAGTGTATGAATACATATTATTTAAAGGGGAACTATCTTATAAATGGCCTTTTTGAGTGTTTAGCATTGTTTCCTAGTTATGTGAACTTATATTAATATGATCTATGTCTCTAATTCTCATATTGGCGCATTCTTCCAATTCTCCTCTCACAATATTCACCCTCACTGAACTGAGTCATCTGAACATGTGCGGATCTGTGATGTCAGAGAGACTCAGCTGCATGATAATGTGGCTGTGTGGCATCAGGTACAAGATGAGCTGCACACAGTGGCTGGAGCCCAGCCTCAAAACGGCTTAAGATCTTGAGGTAGAAAAATGCTGTTTTTGAGGACTTGATTAGAAATACAAAACAATGAATAAAAAAATATATATATATTACAGAGGTGTTCCATAGACTCACAGGAATTGTGTAAAAGTGCCCAAATAGTGTAAGAAATAGTAAAATAGTTCCCCTTTAACAGAATTAGAATTAGAGATAAACAGGTAAAAAGTGGGGATTTGGGAGTCACGTGCACACAGGGCCCAAATAGGACTTGAGCACCCACCCTTTTTCAAAAAGTGCCCTTTTGCCCTTTTTTTGCAGGTGTAAATTGCATTACGTTTTTTATTTAATAAAATTTCTATTTAAATTTGTATCAAATATGTAAAACAATGCATTTTTAAGTTTCTGTTACAGCCACAGCCAGGGCTTTTCTCTCCCCTGTCTGTCAGCAGGTTCCCAGGCCCATACATGGTCCCCCTTCCTTCCTGTTCCCGTCTCACCATCAACCTACTCACCTGTGCCAGACGACACACCTGCCGGCTATCACCTAATCACCGAACCTAGATAAAAGGCCTGCACTCCTGCCACTCCTTGTGTGAGTGTTGCTTACACCTCCCGTGGTATAGGACTCTCTTCAAGACCTCAGCATTCATGGAATTATGTTTTTGTGTGCTTTGCTCTATAGTACCAGGGGTTCTCAAACTTTTTCAAACCGTGACCCCATTTTATTTAGGATTTCTTTTGGGGACCCCACACTTAATGTATCGCGTAATTTCAATGTGGAATTAAGGAATATCAAAATGAAAGCACACGTTGTTGAACTTGATCGTGCATATTTATTAGAAAATGTAATAACTTTTTTTTTTTATATATATCTTTTATTGGTGAAACAGGTGGTACAGAGAAGCAAAGGTTGATTATCAATATATAACATATCACCATGATTATTTTTTGCTTTTATGGGACGTGACGAGACACAGACAGGACTGAAATTTAACAGGGACGACAAAAAACAATAAAGACAAAAACGAAACAAAATCTAAAACAGGCAAAAAGAAAGCTAAAAAATTATAAATTTAATAAAATAAAATAAATAGTGATAATAATAATTGTAACTGAGGGGTACAATTCCCTGACTGTATTGTTAGATATGATACTTACTACCACTACCTCTTGTACTTTAGACTCTGGCCACCCAGTACTAGGCATAAATAATTATGGTAAACACTCCCACGTAGATGAAACGATCCAACACAAATGTACCAAGTCGAAAGTCTGCGTTTAATAATAATTAATACATAGCAAAAGGTATGTAGAGCAATCACTTAATTACATTTATGATTTGAAATAGGATGCACTTTTATGGCAAATGAGTATTCGTTGGTATATCAATAGAGAACGTCCAATCTCTGGTGGCGCAGGCGGTAAATATACAACCTGGAATATTTAAGGAATAATAGCAATGATACTTTAATGATTATAGAACTGGATACACTAGGGGGGAATTCCGGTCGCTTGTAAGACAACTGGAGAAGGGGGGGGGGGGTAGAGTCTGGCTGTATCCGTCTGGCCGAGGGTATCCTGGGAGAACCCACGGTTGTGCGGCTCGGTGCCTCAGCGATCCTCGATCCACAGATGAAAGCAGTTGGACTCTCTGTGGGCCGGCTTCCTCCGGTCCACGATGGAGAGACGTGAAGCGACCTCGTCGTGTAGAGCGTCTCCTCACCTGTCGTCCTCTCCGGGGGGGGGGTTTCCAACACACGGCAGTGTTGGTCTTTATCCATAGAATAATCACTGTATACAAAGCATAATCCGTGCCTGGGAAGGCGGGCTGTCGTCGGTAGAATAATCCGGTATGCAGGTCCACTCGCTCGTCGGCTCTGGGGCTCCTCGGGTGCAGCCTCACATGGGGTCGGCCACCCTGGATAAGCAGCCAGTTCTACCCGAAACGATGGGGGTACTGACTACGATAGTATTCTCACCGCACGAAGCACTACATATGAATAGACTATTATTAGCTTAATAGACTACGTCCAACTCGACGATATAGTGCCAAATATGACTATTCAAATATTAATATACACGATGTCTCAATACCGATGGTAGGCCGAACTTGGCCTTACTCCCACACGTGGCGTCGCGGGGAGGCTTTACGTCTGTCACTCTATTGGAGGGTAAGAAACTGGACTAAAAAGAAAGTCCTACTTTAGTAGCGCAGTATATATACGCACTATGAACAAATAGTACCATTAGTGGTGCGGTAGCCAGATTCCTACGCGGAACTAGGACTTGTTCGTACATGTTGGGCGGTACGTTTGAACTGGGTCTGGGGGGTATGGCAGCCTGGCACCAAGGTCTCGACCAATAGTAGAATGGAGACTATTATGGGATGTTCAGTAGGCTAGAATGGATATTCAATGCATATTGTACAAGGAATATACAAGGGATATCAGGGAATATTAGAGAATATACAAATACAATTAAATATATATATATAAATAAATATATATATTCGGTTTAATCTGGCCCTTCACAACAGCCACCCCCTGATTGGTCCCAGACCTAATCAGTTAAGCAGAGACAGATTAATCGCGTTGTCTATTTACACATAAGGGTTTGCTGTAGGGGTCAGTCAACTTCACAAAGTCATAGGGTTATAGGGTCATGGTCATCATCGATTGTGTCTGGGAGTCGGGGCAGTTCTATGAGCCTCGCCACGGGACGGGTGTAAGTGCGACCCTGGACAAGCACTTCAGCTGCTCGGACCTTGCCGTCGGCACCGGTGATCACTTTGCTTACGCGGCCGGCCGGCCACATAGCTCTGTGCAGTGATTGATCAATAATCATGACGACTGTTCCTTCTGTCAAATTGTCTCTCTCCTTTACCCACTTCTGGCGGGTCTGTAGAGACGGTAGGTAGTGCAGTAGGAATGTCCTTTGTTGTGCACTCTCTATGGTAGTGCAATCATCTATGTTGGGGTCTGCGGAGATAACAGTGCTCAATCCACAGAACATAGGTTTCTTATTCTCAGCCTCCTCTTGACTTGCTTCCCTCGGGATAGGCGTGGGCCACTCTCCTTCCGGGAGCTTTAGGAATGCTGGGCCGTCACTGTAGACATTGCGACGGGTGAGGTCATCTAGGGGCATTCCCCGGGTGATGACGTCAGCTGGGTTCTGTTTTGTATCAACGTAGCGCCACTCTGTTTCTCCGGTTAACTCTTCGGTTAAGTCTTGAATCTCGGTGACTCTGACTCCCACGAAGACTTTGTACTTGCATGAGTCCGATTTGATCCAGGCGAGTACTGTCGTGGAATCTGACCACAGGATTGTTCTAGACACCGGTATGGTGAGCTCACGTTGGATGAGCGTGGCTAGGTGCGCTCCGGCTAGGGCTGCGCAGAGCTCTAGACGTGGGATAGATTGTTGCTTGCGTGGGGCTATTCTCGAGCGGGCGAGGACAAATGCTGTGTAGATCTCTCCCCCCTCTTCTTGGGCCCGCAAGTAGGCTACTGATCCGTATGCGACCTCTGAGGCGTCACTGAAGACGTGTAAGTCCATTTTACATGTCTCTGGCCTCACCGTGGGTGGGAAGTAGCTTCGGCGCATATTAACGCCTGGGAGTGAGTGGAGCTCCATCTCCCACTCTCTCCAGGGGGATGCAAGGTGTGCGGGAATGGGGTCGTCCCAGCCCTGGTCCTTGTCCCACAATGCTCGTACAATAATTTTTGCCCTGGTGGTGTACGGTAGAATACATCCTAGCGGGTCATATTGTCGGGCGAGTGTTGTGTACACACTCCGTCTGGTGGTCGGCGCCGCCGCCGGCCTTCCCTGCTCCGTAGTCAGGGGCTTGTGTCTGTAGTGAAGCGAATCTGTTTTGAATCGCCACACCAATTCCAGGGTCATCTCCTGGGCTTCTCCCGGGATGGTAGCCATCCAGGTCTCGCTGCTGGCTGCCTTGTCCTCGGAGGAGAGGCTGCACAGTACTTGCGGATCGCTGCTGGCCCACTGCCTGAGATCAAAGCCGCCTTTGATCAATGAGGCGCGGAGTTTAATCAGGAGAGCCTCGGCTTCTTCCTGGGTTGAAAGGCTTTGTAGACAGTTGTCTACGTAGAAGCTGTTCTTTACGCTGTGTCGGACCTCTTCGTCCGCTGCTGGGTCCTCTGCTACATGTTTCTGTAGTGCAAATGTAGCACAGCAGGGGCTGCACGTCGTTCCGAAGGGGAGGACTTCCCATTGGTAGATGGCTGGGTGCTCATCTCCTGGCTTCTCTCTCCATAGGAACCGTAACAGGGGCTTGTCCTCCTCTACTAATCTCACCTGCAGGAACATTCCTTTAATGTCCCCGCTGATGGCCACCTTTTCCTGGCGGAAGCGGAGTAGAACGCCGAGTAGGGAGGGGCCGAGTGTGGGACCGGGCAGTAACTCTTTATTCAGATTTTGGGATCCGATCTGGTAGCTGCAGTTAAATACTATGCAGTCTTTACCGTTGTGATGGACCTTGTGGTGAGGCACGTACCACGATTCAGTGGTCTGGTCAGCCTCTTTAATGTCCATCTTTGTGACGTGTCCCGCTGTGATGAGCTTCTCAATCTCAGCGCGGTATACACTCTCTTGGGCGGGGTTCTTGGCTAAGCGCCGCTCCGTGTTCAGCAGGTACCGTTCTGTGGCGTCTGTCTTGGCGTGGAAAGTAGGCATTCCTTCTCGCCGCAGGAGTGGCGTGGCGTATCTCAACACGCCGTTGACCGGGACTCTCTTGGTCCCTGTCTCGAGGAGGTGAATGGCGTAAATGTCATCTTTAGAGCGAATGTCTTTCTTTCCGTTCTTAAAGGGCATTTGTTCCAAGGTCCATAGCCGCTCTACGTGTTGCAGGAGTGCGGTTTCTCCCTCTGTGACTCGGGAGTGGAGACATCTAGTGGCTGTACTTCGGTTGAGAGATTTGGCGAGCGGGCCTTGGAGAGTCCATCCCAAACGGGTCTCGACTGCTGCAGGACAGCCTCGGGGTCCGGTATGAACCCGGTCTATCGGGACAATGAGGTCTGCATCGTCGGAGCCTATCAACAGGGTCGGCATAGCATTGTCTATGAGCGGGATCGGTAACTTGCGCAGATGTGCATATTTCTCCATCAGCTTGGCGACGGGGTATGTGTACCGCGACAGTCCTATTTCTTGGCTGGTGAAAGCGTCTGTAATCTGGTACCGTCGCTCAGGCTGGCCGCTTGCTGCGATAGAGAATGAGACATTCTCGCCCTTTATCGTCTTCAAATCTCGTCTTATTGTCCGAATTGTCATTTGGGTTTCGCTTCCCCGCAGCCCTAGCTGGGCCGCAGCGGAGGCGAGCAGAAGGGTCTTCTCTGACCCGTCATCGAGGACGGCGTAAGTGTCCAGGACTTTATTCTGGTAGCTTAGTGTCACACGCACTACTTTTAGGAGTACTCGGGCTCCACTGCTGCTGGCGGGATCGATGTACATGACGCTCGCTTTGCTGCTGGATGGTGCGGGTGAAGGGCGCCGTCTGTTACTGTCGTGAAGTATGTCCAGATGGGCTCCATCGCACTTGGTGCACCTTTTCTTTAAGCGGCATTCGGCTGCCATGTGTGAGCGCGCACAGCGAAAACAGCGCTTGTTGGACTTTATCCATTGACTTGCTTCCTCCACGTTCAGCTTGGGGAAGGAGTCACATTGCGCTAGCCAGTGTTCTTTCTCACAGTAGGGGCACACTATCTTCCACTTCTCCGTTCTGGAGGGGGTACTGTGGCTCCTGCTGCTCGGTACTGACTCCGATTGGTGCATCACAGTCACCGATCTTCTTCCATCATTTAGTCGTCTGGTTCCTTCTCTGGAGCCAGGGGTGCTCCGTCCGAATGTATCTAGCCATAGGCTGCTGACTTCTCTCGCCAGGAAGTCTGCTAGATCGAGGAGGTTCGGTTCGGGGCCATTCGGGTCTCGGTGGTCTCTCTGCCGCCTAAAACGCTCCTGTCGAGCGGGCGGCAGCTTCTCCAAGATCCTTTCCACATTTGAGTTGGCGTAAAGTTCATGCCTCCCCTTCTCTCTCTGCGCTCCCAACATCCCTACCAGGGACTGCACTCTGATGGACAGGTCGTCCAGTGCTCGATTGTCTATTGCTGGGGGTAAGCGGTCGATGTGTCGGATCTCCTGGATCACGTAATCCCATATGCGCCCATACCTCTGGTCCAATGCTACCAGCGCTGCTGTGTATGGGGTGGTGGAAGTCGCGTAGGCGAGCGCTATATTATGTGCGCGGGGTACCTTTAAGTGCTTCAGTAGGATGGCGTATTTATGGCGTTCATCCAATACATCCACCAACATGGTCTCCAGACACATGCGGAGTTCTGTATACTGGGCCCGGTTCTCTTGGGTGAAGTCGGGTACCATAGGCGTGCCAATGTATGACGCTGACTGTGGATACATCGGCGAGCGTTGGGGGAGAGGCCTCCTAGGCGAGTCTCCTCCCGCTCCTTGGTATGGGCTGGTACCGGCAGTGTACCATGGCCCGCTTGTCCAGGTGCTGTTCCTCGGTGCGGGTCATGCGTCGTGCTCACCCGTGTATAGAGTCGGGGGTCTGTAGCGCAGCTCCGCGGGAGTATAGCCTGGGCTGTACCGGACCTCCTGGTCCGGTAGAGTACTGTGCTGTCGTCGGGCGCGGTTCTCCTCCTCTTCCTCTTCGTCTTCAGTTAGGTCATCCAGTGCTTGTAGTCTCTGGTTTAGCCTCTCCACAGGATATGCTGCTCCTTCCCGGTTGCTAGGTCTCGCTTGGACCGGTGGGGGGAGGTGGTCTGTGGGGGGTATAGACCTCGTCTGTTGGTCAAGTTCAGGGTTGTTTACTCGGCTAGGGGATGCCGCCCTGGAGGTGTGTCTAGACGAGTTCCTGGAGCCTCTGGCGGAGGGAGAGGGTGTTGTCCGTCTGATCAGCTGTTCTATTAGTTGCGCTTGCTGTCTGTCGCGCTCTGCGTCCCGTAGAGCACCAGCAGCTGCTCGCTGGCTGTCTGCTCGGTCTCGGGCCACATTCTCTTCCATCTGAATGCGTCTTATTTCTAGACGTATATGCTCTTCTTCGCTCCGCTGCTGGATCTGCAGCCGGTCGCGTTCAGCAGCGGCGTTCAGGCTGATGAGGAAGGCCTGCTGTAGGGTCCTCTCTGCCTCGCTGGGAGAAGGCGGTTGTATAGGGGAGCCTTCCCTCGGGGTACTCCTTGCGGAGCCTTGGAGCTCTATCTCCACGGTGCTCTCCCCGTCTTCTTCCGTGCCGAGTTCTCTCTCGGTAGCGTTGTATTCCTCCCGGGACTCATCGGGGACTACTTCTTCAGTACTGGCGGGGTGTGAAGTCATGTCTGGTTCCCACTGGTCCCCACCGTGAGCTTGGTCAGTTACATTAGAACCCGTAGGGGCCTCTATGGTCGGGGTAGTCTGGGCGTTGGGGTTAGACATACTTTTACTTTCTAGTTTTACCGCGTTTACTGTTAGTAGAAGACTAGGTTGTTGACTGACAGCGTAAGCCTCTAAGTACTGAGGGAGCCGTCGTTCGCGCTGCGGGCGTTGGTTAGGAGGATTGTTTCGTGGAGTGTTCATCATAGGCCATTTCAATATTAATAACACTATATTAATATTACACTAATTACCCTCCGGCTCGAAGGACCAATTGTAACTGAGGGGTACAATTCCCTGACTGTATTGTTAGATATGATACTTACTACCACTACCTCTTGTACTTTAGACTCTGGCCACCCAGTACTAGGCATAAATAATTATGGTAAACACTCCCACGTAGATGAAACGATCCAACACAAATGTACCAAGTCGAAAGTCTGCGTTTAATAATAATTAATACATAGCAAAAGGTATGTAGAGCAATCACTTAATTACATTTATGATTTGAAATAGGATGCACTTTTATGGCAAATGAGTATTCGTTGGTATATCAATAGAGAACGTCCAATCTCTGGTGGCGCAGGCGGTAAATATACAACCTGGAATATTTAAGGAATAATAGCAATGATACTTTAATGATTATAGAACTGGATACACTAGGGGGGAATTCCGGTCGCTTGTAAGACAACTGGAGAAGGGGGGGGGGGTAGAGTCTGGCTGTATCCGTCTGGCCGAGGGTATCCTGGGAGAACCCACGGTTGTGCGGCTCGGTGCCTCAGCGATCCTCGATCCACAGATGAAAGCAGTTGGACTCTGTGGGCCGGCTTCCTCCGGTCCACGATGGAGAGACGTGAAGCGACCTCGTCGTGTAGAGCGTCTCCTCACCTGTCGTCCTCTCCGGGGGGGGGGTTTCCAACACACGGCAGTGTTGGTCTTTATCCATAGAATAATCACTGTATACAAAGCATAATCCGTGCCTGGGAAGGCGGGCTGTCGTCGGTAGAATAATCCGGTATGCAGGTCCACTCGCTCGTCGGCTCTGGGGCTCCTCGGGTGCAGCCTCACATGGGGTCGGCCACCCTGGATAAGCAGCCAGTTCTACCCGAAACGATGGGGGTACTGACTACGATAGTATTCTCACCGCACGAAGCACTACATATGAATAGACTATTATTAGCTTAATAGACTACGTCCAACTCGACGATATAGTGCCAAATATGACTATTCAAATATTAATATACACGATGTCTCAATACCGATGGTAGGCCGAACTTGGCCTTACTCCCACACGTGGCGTCGCGGGGAGGCTTTACGTCTGTCACTCTATTGGAGGGTAAGAAACTGGACTAAAAAGAAAGTCCTACTTTAGTAGCGCAGTATATATACGCACTATGAACAAATAGTACCATTAGTGGTGCGGTAGCCAGATTCCTACGCGGAACTAGGACTTGTTCGTACATGTTGGGCGGTACGTTTGAACTGGGTCTGGGGGGTATGGCAGCCTGGCACCAAGGTCTCGACCAATAGTAGAATGGAGACTATTATGGGATGTTCAGTAGGCTAGAATGGATATTCAATGCATATTGTACAAGGAATATACAAGGGATATCAGGGAATATTAGAGAATATACAAATACAATTAAATATATATATATAAATAAATATATATATTCGGTTTAATCTGGCCCTTCACAACAATAATAATAATAAATAACCAGGATTAAATATACAGTGGGGCGGAGTTTACAACAGAGTATCCAAGATGCTCACCTCAGAGAAGGAGTATTTCTTTAGGATCAGTATTTATTTAGGATCACTCAGGGTCAAGGGATGTGAGAGTGTTTATGAATGTGATTAGAGGTTGCCATCTGTCATAAAAATTGACAATTGAGCCTCTTAGAGAGTACTTTATCTTTTCCGATGAAAGATATGACATCAAGTCCTTGAGCCAGGAGGTGGTGGACGGTGGGCTTGGGCTTTTCCAGTGCAGGAGGATACAGGCTATGAGTGAGGCGAAGGCTACAACGTCTAGCTCCTTCCTGGAGAAACCAGCAGGTGTGAGGGGCACCCCAAAGATGGCTACCAAGGGGCATGGCTCTAGGTTGATGTTTAGGGCTTTGCCTAGCGTGTCGAAAAAACAAGACCAAAACTCAGCCAGCTTGGGGCAGGAGAAGAACATAATGGGTGTGATTGGCAGGTGACAGGCCACACCTGTCACAGATATCATTCGTCCCTGGAAAAAGGTTGCTAAGTCTAGCTTTTGTAAAATGGACCCTGTGCATTGTGCAAGATCTTGAACTGAATTAGACTTAGACGAGCACACGATAGTGTATTATTGACCCTAAAGACTGCCTCGTCCCACTGTCCATCAGCCAGGTCAAGCTCAAGCTCCGCTTCCCATTTACCTCTAACCCCTGCAAGCGAGAACACTTCCAGTGATGATATGAGATGATATGAGTCGAGATCCCGCCTTGTGCCTTGAGAAGAGAGAGTATCTTGTTAACCACTGAGCCTGTTGGGGACTGAGGAAAGGGTATAAGGTGGGTACGAGCGTAGTCGCAGGCCTGAAGATAACGGAATAGATGAGAATGGGGTAAGTTAAACTTAGCTTGGAGATCTTCGAAAGAGGCAAATGAGCCCTCTAGATATAAGTCCTAAAAACGGGTCAAACCTCTCTCTCTCCATAGGTTAAAAGCTGTATATGAGCTGGAAGGTTTAAATAGGTGATTGTGCGGGGAAGCTGTCTTAAGCCTAAAGTGTTTCCTAAACTGGTTCCAGATTTTCAGTGTGGAAAGTACTACCATGTTTTTTATGTGATCAGGACAACGAGAGGTCAGGGGGGCACAGACAAGCGCCATCAAAGATGACGGACATGCAGAGTGGCTCTCCATTATACACCAGTTGAGATTAGGGAAATTGTACCATTTTTTGAATTCTCTGAAGGTTTGCTGCCCTTGCCCGCCCAGATAAAAGTGGAAATAGTTTTGTCTAACATTTGAAAAAATTATTTAGGTAAGAACACCGGGAGGGATTGGAAAAGAAACAAAAATCTTGGCAGAATATTCATTTTAACAGAGTTAATTCTGCCTGCCAAAGAGATAGGGAGAGAGTCCCACCGTATCAGATCAGATTTAATATCCACAACTAATTTTGTGATGTTGTCCCTAATTAACGAAGAGGGGGAGTGAGCTATGTTAATACCCAGGTAACGGAAACTGTTCTGCGACAAACGAAAAGGTAAAGAGCTTTGGGGGATTTGCTTAGCTGTCTCATTTATAGGAGAACACTCACTTTTACTGATGTTTAACTTATAACCTGAGAACGAGCCAAAAGATGTTAGGATTTGTGTGAGGGCTGGCCCAGTACTGCACGCTTCCAGGTACCAATTACCATCAGTGTCACGCACCTGAAAGGAGTTTCCAATCAGCTCGAAGGGAGCCCTTTAATACACAGGGTTTCTGAACATTCAGTGTCGGGTCGTTTTGCTCACCACCACCTGCTGCTTGTTTCCTCTTGTGTTGTTTCTCCAGTACGCCCTTGGAATTCGCCGCTGTTACCCCTCTCTGCCTCCGTGGACCCGTGCCTCGTATCTCCCTTTGCCCTTGGTGAGTTTTTGGATGTATATTTTTGATGCTCTGATTTTCCTAATTTTTTCCTGGACTCAAGACCTTCATTCTGTCTTTTGTGTGTGTTCCGTAAACACTGAAGAGGTGTCGCTTGTTTTGGTACTGGACTCTGCTTAGTTACTGGACTGCCTCATAATCCCTACGTTAGATTAATGACATTCTCTTTTTTTCTGTTCTGCCCCGAGTGGATATCGAATAAGCTGCAGAGCCGCAGAGCCGCAGCGCCACGGAGCCAACTCTGCTCTGGGCAGAGCTGCAGAGCCGCAGAGCCTACTCTGCTCAAGGACATTCCCCCTGAATGCTTTTACGTTGTTTTTTTTGCTCATTTCTGTTTGTAAATAAATACGCCCATAGTTTTTGGCTAACTCTGAACTACCTGTCTGTGTCGTGCTGTTGGGGTTGTTTACAAACCATAACAATTTGTAAGATATTTTCTGCAGAGTTGCACGGATCCGAGACATAGAGCAAGAGGTCGTCAGCATAGAGAGATACCCGATGTTCCCATCCAGCTCTATAAATGCCAGTGAAAAGCAGGGAGGACTTGAGGGCGATTGATAATGGTTCAATTGCTAAGGCAAAGAGCAGAGGAGAGAGTGGGCAGCCTTGTCGTGTTCCTCTCGTTAAGGGGAAATAATCAGACTTCTGATAATTGGTGATTACACAGGCAGTAGGGGCGGAGTATAGAAGTTGTATCCAAGAGATGAATTTCGGCCCGAAACCAAATTTCCCTAAAACTGAGAACAAAAATACTCCCACTCAACGCGGTCGAAAGCCTTTTCTGCGTCCAGTGCAATAACCAGTTCCGCAGTTTGCGAGTTGTCAGGGGAGAGCACAATATTTAACAGCCTACTGATATTGGTTGATAGTTTCCTTCCCCTGACAAAGCCTGTTTGGTCTTCAGAAATTATATCTGGGAGACAAGGGTCCAAACGGTGTGCCAGAACTTTCGCCAGCAGCTTTACGTCTGAATTCAACAAACGTATTGGTCTCCAGCTGCTGCACTCTTCTGGTTTCTTGTCTTTCTTGAGTATGAGTGAGATTGTGGCCTGATTCAGAAGTGGAGGGAGGGAGCCTTGTTCCAATAATAAGGGGGCGAATAACTGAGGAAACTTCTTATAAAAATCAAGCGGGAAACCATCTGGGCCTGGTGCTTTTTTGTTTTGCATTAATTTAAGACAAGAAACTATTTCCTCTAATATTATAGGACTCTCCAAGCTATTCTTACAGTTCGGATCTATAGTGGGGAAATCTAAAAAAGTTTCCATTCTAGTGTTATTAGCAGGTGGTTCGGATTTATAGAGATTTGAATAGAAAGAAGTGAAGACTGAATTTATCTCAGAGGGAATTTATCGCCATACTCATAGTATGTGCCTTTAGTCTGTCTGAGAAGATATTCTGCTTTGCTTGTGGAAAGTAAATCAAATTCTGTTTGCACCTTCACTCTGCTGGCATATAGCTCTGGGCTGGGGGATCTGGCATACTCTCTATCTATGCTGAGGATTGCATCATATTAGCTCTTGCTGTCGCTGCTTACTCTTCCTGGACATATAGGCACTATATGACATAATCTCTCCCAGTCGCGGACCATAATTCCTACCGGGAATTTGACTCAGGCAGGCCAGGCCAACAGAATATAATCATAGCCGCGGAACGCATTTATAACGGGATGCTGAGGGGGGGGAAGTCAAATGAAAAGGGGGGGGGGGGGGGGGGGGGCACAAATTAACAAGCAGGAATGACTCGACTGTTAAGTTTGCTGAACAACTCACAGTTTAGCAGGGCATGCACAGACCACAGATCAGATCAATAACCATGGTAAGTTAACAGACGAAGAAAGTGCCAACACAGCCCAATGCCTGATGCTGCATGGCGGCAGTTTTAAACAACAACATTATTATTGTCCCTTACCTTAGATGCCTGCTGCATGCATCCCACAACTTCATCTTTTCCATTCATTCATTCATTTTTGCCTTATTTGGAGAGGTGGTCAGCCTTGTGTGAAATGTCTATAGTCTAGCTTAAGTTGTAGCTACAGAGTAGCCGTGTGTTACGACAACAAAGAACACGTTAAAACCAACAGATACAGGTGATTAGTTCCTCCCTGACGTATAGTGACCTTACAATTAATGTTTACAATGTTTCTTTTTTTTTTTATATTTTTTTTATTATTGCAAAACAAAAAATTATTAAAAGTCAGTACTCAACACACAATGCATAATGAAACTTTCAGTAAAGGTGGTTAAAATATATGCAAGTACAGAAACAGGATAAAACAAAAATAGTCTATAATAACATTTTAACCGTATACAGTGTATATCCAGCGAAATTACAATTATATAAATGTTAGTATATAATATACCCCTAATACCTATTTTCTAAAACCCTACACACATATGCTCCAGCTCAAACCCCCCCCTCCCGGACCCCCTCTTGGATAGTACCTCCATTATCCCTCACTCCTAACCAGACACTACCATTATAAGCTAGCTTTTATTCTCTCCACCACTTCTAACCACATTGACATTTTGGATTCATTGAGCCCCAGAATTCTTGCTGTAGATATTTCTTGATATATCACATCGAGATATGTAAGAAACCACACTTTTCGGCAAATTTTTTCCGGTTGAAACCAACGTGATGCGATCAGTTTTTTAGCTACTGTGATACCCGATAAAACCAATCTTTTTAGTTGTGGATTCACTGCAAACTCAAAAACATCATTCAATAGTAATACCGCGGGGTGTACAGGTATATTCCAAAATACGAGTATTGATAATTGTTGGGATACATCTTTCCAGAATGCCTTAACTGGTGGGCAGTCCCAATACATGTGCATAAATGTTCCTTCGTCCCCATTTGTACATTGGGAGCATTTGGAGTCTTGTATAAGCCCCATTTTGCACAGCCTTATAGGAGTCAAGTATGTCCTGTGAATATAGTTCAGATTGATTTGTTGATGATCCGGGTTCCTTGATGTAAGTCGGACATTTGCCCAGGCTCCTTGCCAATCAAAGTCATATTCCAGGTCTGGTATATCCCTCCTCCAGACAGTGTCTAGTTGAAGGGTTTCATACGAGGACGTTAGTAATTGATAATAAAAACCTGATACAAAACCTCCCAATGTATCTCTTTCATAGAAAAATTTGTGGTATCTGTGGTGTTCAATTGGTATGAGTAATGGAACACCGTGAGATCTCATACAAAGTCGTAACTGTATGTAAAAAAGCCATGTGGACTCGGTGAGGTTAAACTTTATGCATATTTCGACATAACTACAGAGGCCCTTGTTATTAAAAATATCCCCTAATGAGTGTATGCCTTTCTCTTCCCATATAGGGAATCTTATAGGTCGTTTTCCCATTAAGAGTGCATTGTTATTGAATATGGGAGTGTGATTATGCCATTCTTGAGGGTTAGGATATTTCTTTTGTGTTTCCCGCCATGTTCTGATTGCATGGGTAATTATTGGGCCAAATTCTCGCTCACAATGCTTGATTGAAAGTTTAGTGTGTGGTATGTCTTTCAGTCTCTGTGGGGCTACCATGTTTTCTTCTAATTCTCTCCAAGATACCAAAGCCTGGGGGTCAAACCATATCTTCAATGGTCTTAATGTGAAGGCCTTAAAATATTGTAAAAAATCTGGGACTGCCATGCCACCGTCTGCTTTATTTCTCTGTGCGGTGGATCTTTTTATGCGAGGTGGTTTGTTATTCCAAATAAATTTGTATGTGGAGGTTTGTAATCTTTTCCAGTAGCCCTCTGGAGGAGGTAACGGAAGCATTGAGCTGAAGAAATTGATTCTTGGTAATACATCCATCTTAACTATTGATACCCTTGCCTGTACTGAGTTTTTAAGTTTTGCCCACCTGTCCAGGTCGTCTTTGATTTTGTTCTGTATTTTTGTGTAATTGTGCTTCACCGTTTGTCTTATGGTGGGAAATATTTCCACACCCAAGCATCTGAAATGTTTGACCATGGGTATCGCACCTGGGAGGGTTGTGTCTTTTTTTGCACTGGTGTTAAGAGGAAGAAAAGCCGACTTAGGCCAATTTATTTTAAATCCCGATAAATCACCAACGTTTTCTATCAACTTGAGTATATGCGGCAATGTGTTGTTGGGGTTTTGCATGAACAATATTACGTCGTCCGCATATAAACTAATTTTATGATGTGTGCCCTTGATTACTATTGGTTCTATGTGTTGGGATTGTCTTATAAATTGTGCTAAAGGTTCTAATGATAGATTGAATAGTCCGGGACTAAGAGGGCAACCCTGTCTGGCTGAGCGTGATACCGGAAAGATATCGGAGATGAATGTGCCTGTTGTAATCCTGGCCGATGGGTCCTTGTATAGTACTTTAATCATATCAATGAATCCTTTTCCTAACCCCATCCTTTCTAATACTGCCCATAGAAACGACCATTCCAACCTGTCAAATGCTTTCATAGCATCCAGGGATAGTATCGCCTTAGGTGTGGAGTCCTCTTTGTCTGCATCTAGTACGTGCAGTATTCGCCTTATGTTATCATTGATCAGGCGACCTTTTATGAAGCCTGTTTGGTCCGGATGAACTAAAGACGTCATATGCTTTTGCAATCTGCTGGCTAATATCTTAGAGTACAGTTTGACATCGGTTCCGAGGAGGCTTAAAGGACGGTAACTACCGCACTCAGTGGGGTCTTTGTCTTTTTTGTGAAGAACTGAAATGAGTGCGATATTTTGGTGTTTATGGAAGCTTCCCTCTTTGACTGAGTATAAGATCATATTTAGTAATAAGGGTCCAAATATGTCCCAGCAAGAAATGTACATTTCTGATGGGATACCGTCAATTCCCGGAGCCTTGCCGTTTTTCATTCCGGATATGGCCTTCTTGAGTTCTTCTAATGTGATCGGTACTTCTAACTGTTTAGCGTCGTCCTCCGTAAGTTTAGGGAGAGTAATTTGATTAAGATATGTGTCTAATTTGTCTTGATCAAAGGTCGTTTCTGAATTATATAAATCGGAGTAGAATTCTTTGAATGTATCGTTTATTATTTTGGGTTCTGTTACTAGAGCTTGTTGTTTCCTAATGGCAGTTATATCTGCAAATTTTGCATTAATTCTTAGTCGCCTGGCTAATAGGTGACTAGGTTTAGAGCCTTGGAAGTACTGCTGTTGTCTTGTGCTGCGTATTTGCAATTCCGATTTTTGTCTGTATATTGCTTTGATCTCTGTCTTTAGAATGTTAACTTGGTTTTCTAGTCTAGTAGAGTTGTTGTATTTTAAAGAATTAAAAAGCGTTGAGTAAAGCGTTTCCATTTCAGATAGTTTTGTGTTTTGATTTTTGCGCAATATGGAGGAAAATCTATCCGAGAAATCCTTGATCATAGTCTTTACCGACATCCATAATATTCTGGGATCTTGCACCGAGTTAGCATTATCCCGTAGGAATATTGTGAGAGCTTCTTTAATTTGTGTAATGAATTCATTGTTGTTAAGCAGCATAGAATTAAAACGCCATCTTGGGGCCCGGGAAGATAGTGTACCAAATGTTGCTTTCAGGATTAAGTAGCAGTGATCTGATAGCGCATTGGGTGTCATTTCCACTTCATATTTATCAAATATTCTCGGGGATGCAAAGACGTAATCAATTCTGGATAGTGTGTTGTGTCTCGTCGAACGACAGGAGTACTTGCGGGTCATGGGGTTAAGTGAACGCCATAAATCAGTTACCCCTGTTGATTTCGACCAATCTTTTAATGCTTTAGATGAATTTTTTTGTTCGCTGGAAAAGGTAAGGTAAGTTTTGTCCATCCTTGGGTTCCAAATGGCATTAAAATCCGCACCTATTATATATGAGTACTCGGGATGGTTTAACATTTCTCCGGTTAGTGAAGTGAAGAAACCCACTTCGTACAAATTTGGGGCATATACCGCTGCCAATGCAATTTTCCTGTTATTGTGTATAATCCTAGCTATAGTTATGCGCCCCTCAGCATCCGACCATACCCCTTTCAATTTGATATTTAATTTGCGTCTGACGACTATGGCTACCCCTCTAGTTCTCGTAACAAAAGAAGAGTGACTAATATTATGGTATATGTTATCCGCTAACGTATTTATGTCTTCCTCTAAAATGTGCGTTTCGCTTAATAGAGCCACGTCCACATGTTCTTTTTTCATCAGTGTGAGCACGCTTTTGCGTTTGTGTTGTTTGTTTATCCCACCGGTGTTCCATACCATTATATTCAAACTAGCCATAATCTATGCATGTTTTTGTGTAGTTTTTGGTAATGCTTCTGGAGTGTGAAGCTACAATAGATGTACATCCAATTAATGAGGTCCCGTTGAGAGCTGAGCTTAAAAACATATATATATACAAATAAAAATCCCCTATTTTCCCCTCACCCAGAAAGTCGTACAGGCCTGTGTTCCAAGAACACATCCTCCGCGATTGACTTTCTCCCATAGTCCACCGGATTGCCCAAACTGAGCATTGTAATCTTAATCTTCCTATGCTAATTGCCATAGGATCTAACATTTCCATTCTATTGCAATAGAATGTCGCTTTTGGTCTTGCACCTTCCCTTACTGTAATGAAGTATTGTGATAAATGACAGAAAAAATAAAATAAAAAATAAAAAAAGAGAATAAACTTTCATCGACATATTCATTTGAACCCTCTACTAACGTGTGGAAAAAAGGAAAAAAGGAAAAGATTGTAGAGCAATATTGACACCTTAATGTGAAGAACATTGGAAAAGAACAATGTAAGTTAAAATATATTTTAAAAAATATAGAGTAATGAGAAGAAAAAATTAAATAAAATAAAAATCAATGGAAAGATATAGATAAGGAATGAGAGATAGAATAATTATCAACGTGGAGAAGCCACTAGAACCGAATTAACAGATTAGATAAGATAGAAAAGCAGCGCCTTTTAGAGCTTCAATGTGCCTTCAATGGAGTGATTACTTAAATTGTTAGAATAACCTTGTAGTGTTCATACGTTTAAGTGTGGTTAATTTTTAAAATATTATTAAGGACTGATTGAACTTCTGTTTACAATGTTTCTTACATGTTGCTGTTTTATTTTAAATGTTTATCTTTTTATTTGTTTCTATCAGTGTCTCAATTGAAATAAACAAATTAATGAATTAAATTAGACGTTAGACCTCCTGGACTAAATCATATCTAATAACAACTGTTTTCTTGATTTGAAGGTTTGTGACGTGAAACAGTTTCAGAACCACTGTGTTCATCCATCCCACCTTTTACACCGGCCATATTTTCTGTAAATCTTTTTTTCATTTTAATTTCAAACTAAACTTGACGACTGACATCATCAATCTCTGCGTAGTTCTCAGGGTGGCATCAGTGCCAGCAGACTACTCTGTGTTTGGCGGGTTTCATTTCTACTAATAGAATATTTGGCCTCAAGTAAATTTGACTAATGAATGAAACTCATCCTTTCCGTTTCCTCTAACGAGAGGTCAACTCCATTCACATCGGATACACTCTCTCTCTCCTCTCTCTCTCTCTCTCTCTCTCTCTCTCTCTCTCTCTCTCTCTCTCTCTCTCTCTCTCTCTCTCTCTCTCTCTCTCTCTCTCTCTCTCTCTCTCTCTATATATATATATATATATATATATATATCTTCTCTCTCTATCTATCTCTTCTTTCTCCTCTCTCTATACTGTATATCTCTTCTCTCTCTCTATCTCTCTATTTATTCTCTCTCTCTTGCTGAATATTTCATGACCCTATCTCTTACCCATCCATCCCTCCACCCCTTCCTCAAAACCAAACCACTCTCATCTCCTCTTTTCCTATCCTCTCTTATTTTCCTCTCCTCATCTCTCCTCTCTTCTCCCAAACTCTCTTCTCCTCTCCTCTCTTCTCCAAAATTCTCTTCTCCTCTCCTTTCATTTCCTCTCATCTCCTTCCCTCTCCTGTCCTCTCATCCCCTCTCATCTCCTCCCAATCTCTCTTCTCCTCTTCTCTTCTCTCCTCTCCTCTCCCCTCATCCCCTCTCCTCTCCTCACCTCTCCCAATCTCTCTTCCCCTCCTTCTCCCCCCCCTCTCCTCTCCTCATCTCTTAACTCCCCAGTCAGACTGCTCCTGTCTGGAATGCTTTTTAAGAGTAATTGGAAGGCTTGCGTGCCAGACCTCTAAAACTGTGCCACCTGCCTATTAATAATCTACAGAGTGCAGGCACATCTCAGACCAGACTGGCACAACCCATGTTGGTGATGTGTGGCTGTTGGTGGGATTATGTATTGTAAACTATTCTTTATATTGTGACGAGCCTGGTGGTGTTCAGACTCGTCACGGTTAAAAAACAAACAAATTCAAATGTCCACACAAGTGCAATATCAATCAATACGAATAGTTATTGACTACAGGCATAATATAGTTCAGAATGGTCATAATACAGTCCGATGTCCAAAACACAAAAACAGGCTCTGGTTCAGAAAAAAGGATTGTT
>NW_028171668.1:41634-82429 GCF_963971535.1 Notolepis coatsorum
CAGTGTGCCTGGAGTCATAGTGATGGGTGATGGCTTCTGCTGGTATCCCAACATGAATCCATTTAGCAGATGAGCAGAAAGAGACAGAGACAGAGACAGAGAGAGAGAGAGAGAGAGAGAGAGAGAGGAGAGAGAGAGGAGAGAGAGAGAGAGAGAGAGAGAGAGAGAGAGAGAGAGAGAGAGAGAGAGAGAGAGAGAGAGAGAGAGAGAGAGAGAGAGAGAGAGACAGAGAGAGAGACAGAGAGACAGAGAGACAGACAGACAGACAGACAGACAGACAGACAGACAGACAGACAGACAGACAGACAGACAGACAGACAGACAGACAGACAGACAGAGATACAGAGAGACAGACAGACAGACAGACAGACAGACAGACAGACAGAGATACAGAGAGACAGACAGACAGACAGACAGACAGACAGACAGACAGACAGACAGACAGACAGACAGACAGACAGACAGAGGGGGGGGGGGAGAGGGGGGAGAGAGATACAGACAGACAGAGAGAGAGAGACAGAGAGAGAGAGAGAGAGAGAGAGAGAGAGAGAGAGAGAGATACTGGCTGTGCACTGCACCCGGACCTAGAGTCTGTCCATGTAAGAAGAAATGATTGGCCGCATGCTCTACTATCGTAGGTGGACCCTCTCACTCACGCATTGATCGTTTGACCGTTTTCAAAGTAACATTTGAGCAAAGTGTTATAGCATATACATACAATCTTCTCACCTTGTATATAACGCTCAAGGTTTTGAGTCACGTGTTTGTATTTGTCCAGTTTTTATTTGTTCCAAAACTGCATTTTTTTTTTTATTTTTTTTTTAAAAAGTATACTATTTCTACCCACCACTTATGTCATTTGATTGCCTGTCGGCTTCTTATCAAAATGTAAGAAGTAAGAAGGCTTGTTGGGAAATATGCTAATTTATCCAATGTTGTCATTTGTGATAACTTGGTGGTGGTGGACTCAACTTTTATTTTCAACACTTTTAGCAAGAAGCAAGTGTTCTTCAGCAAATGGAGGATACGTTAGCAGGTTTAGGGTTTATACGTTTCAGTTTCAGCTGCTGTGTTCTGTGCATCCGGCTGCTGTCCAAGGTCCTGATCAAATGCTGGTGATTTGCAGCAGTTGCAAGTCTCTCCGTGGTGACATAGCAATTGTCTGGAGTGTTTGTGTGTGTGCGACGCGTGCTTGTGTTTGGGACAAGCAGAGGGTGGGTGTGTGTGTGGGGGGTGGGGGGTATATGTAGGGACCCAAGAAAAATGTGCGCTTGTGGAGAAAGGAAAGTGAGAGAGAGAAGGAAAGAGAAAGGAGAGACAGAGAAGAAAGATAAGGAGAGAGACAGAGCAGAGAGAGAGAGCAAAGAGAGAGAATAAAGATATTGGAAAGAGAAGAGAGACAGCAGAAAGAGAGATAGAGAGAGGTGGGGGTGGAAGTGTCTGACAGCTATAGACAAAGATGTATTCCACCATTTTAGTTTGCCTGGGTACTTGCAGAGTACAGAGGAATAATGGCCAGTCGTGTGCTGATAGACCATGATAGTGGGAGAGGAGGCTACGGCCTGCTCTACTCAACCTCACGCAGATAGCAGCTAATGTATGACTGTGTGTTTGTTGGAGGGGTAACAAGAGCAGGCCATCCGATCTTATCTGCTTCAGTGCACTACTCCTCCTGCTGCCAATGACACGCTGGGCTGTAGAAAGGGGCGTGGCCAGGCTGTAGAAGGGGGAGGGGCCAGGGTATAGAAGGGGGGGGTGCGCCCTGCCAAAGGCCATAAATCACCAGAGTCTGGCCACTGCCAGGGGCTGAGTTGGGGAGGTAATGGTGTATATCTAACGGGATTCTGGTCATTTTATTACCAAAACAGGTGTGAATTTGCACACTTCATACACACACACACTTCTCCTCCATGCCAAATTACAGAACTCCTAGGGTGAAACCTGTGGCCCCTATAGGGTGCAGACATTTCTGTGGACCAACCAACCGACACACCGGTGTGTGTGTGTGTGTGTGTGTGTGTGTGTGTGTGTGTGTGTGTGTGTGTGTGTGTGTGTTTTCTGTTCAGAGTTGGATTACTCTGAAGCATAATAATGTCCAACATTTTAATAAATATTATTCAATTTTAACAACCTATTAATTAACACTTTGATTGCCTAAGGTTAAATTCATGATATACCATCCGTTGCCAGCTCTATTTAACATGGAGAAGTTCCCCTTCTTTGCAGGGCTATAACTTTTTAAATTCTATTGCTAGATTGCCATTATTAGGGCCCATTCAAGGTCCTATATGTATTGTTCATGGTGTAGCAACGTTAAACTTTTTCATTCACATATTCATACTAAAATATGGTCTAAAGTATAAGTATGTTTTCATCTCTTTCTGCAGCTTTCTCCAGAACGTGATTTATAGCCCCAAATCCATTATATTGATGATGAAATACAGTTTGGTAGGAATCTGTGCGAGATCAAAAATTTCAATTGGACGTACTTCTAGAATTTACTACACGTCATCTGATGTTGACCGGATGGGCGAGGGGGCGTTTATAATTCCGTGGGCAACGTTATACCATTCATCTAATGTGGGTCATATGTTCATCATAGCAGTTAGTAAAGAACACGTTAGAATATAACGCTAACACACACCCCAGTCTCCTCGGGCCGTTGGGCGATCAGCGTGGAGTAAACAGTTTTCAATTATGGGATGTCGAAATACCGGATCTATTTCCAGGTTGTATAATAGTATATACGTCCAAATCATGTTGTTTTTTCGAGTTATTTCCACCGATCGATGTTCACTGTGTGAAGACTGAGTCTCTCTAACATTAGCGAGTGCCCGGACCACATATGGAGTGAGTCCTGCCGGGTTAAAGGTTGACATCCGGTTTTTCGATCTGCCGATCGGCCACCAGATGGCGCTCTTGAACCGCTAGAGGATTGAGAGGAGATCAGAACTGTGTGTCAAGGCTGCAGAGGGGAAATATGATTCCGACCACAGATTTTTGAAATATTGATATCAAAGACGAGTTCCGGCGTCCTCTGCAACTTGAGCATGGCGGGGAATGACGAGTTCCGGCGTTTTCGGCAGTTAAAGTGTTAATGTCGATTTTGCCACTTGCTATTGCCACAACACAATAGTGATTCAACCGATACCCAGTTCATGAACGCTTTTACATTCTTGGGTGTTTTAACCTGTTAAGCTGTAGCCCTATTTTCAGAAATGCCGCCTAAAGGTACATGCTTAAGTAAATGGAAGAGTAATCCATTTTTACAAGGTCAATTTGCATGTTCTTGGTATCTAGGAACATCTAGGGACCTGGGGGTATGTATTCCCAGTGTCAGGAATATTGTGTCTGTTACTAGTGTTACAAAGGATCAGATTAAACCGAATATATTTATTGATTGATATATATTGCATAGTATTTGTATGTCGTTTGATATCCCTTGTATATTCCTTGTACATATACACGGAATATCCCTTTAGCCTAGACCAGACCATAATATTTCATTCTCCTATTGGACAGCGGTCCACAGGCGCCAGGGCCATGCCTCCAGAGTCAGGTTCAAGGCCACCGTCAAGACATGTCTGTACATGCCCGGCCTTGCCCAGGGATACGAGACAGAAATGAGGTTGGCACTAGATTGTTCGCCGTGCATATAAATATGGCGCAGGTGAATACAGAAGTAGAGTTACCCAATAAGTTGAAGCCTCACCCACGATACTCCGTGCGGTGAAGTATGGCCTGTTTGGCCCCAAATAGAGCATTGAGACCGCGTGCGAATTAATAACTGAATTGTCAGAGTTTGGCGCTATACCGTCGAGTGCGACATATTTCTATTAAGTCAGTAATAGTCTATTTGTGTATAGTGTATCGTGCGGCTAAAGTTCTACAGTGACCAGCATCACCAACGCTTCCTCGTATCAGCTAGAGTGCTTATCCAGGCTGGGCTGCTTTCATGGCGCTTTCACCCGAGGAGACCTAGACGAGAACCGTGTGGACATGTACACTGGATTAATCTACCCGACGACTACATAGCCCTTTGCGGCTGGATTATATTTGTTTTGGTCCTGTGATTTATGGAGCGGAGAATCGCCGACGCCTACACGTGTGGGATTTACCCTGTGAGGAGCCACGTCGAGTCTGCGCCTCAGAGAGCCTGAGGCCGGCTAGCTTTCTTCACTGTGGAGCTACAGTCTACGGAGAACAGCTGTATTCGTCTGTGGATCAAGAGACTATTGCACCGTCTCCTGTACTTGGAGTCTCCTTAGTCATCGTTGACCAGACTCTCTACTACCGACAGATCCTCTACCCCTGCTGGCTTACAACCGGGGGGACCCTTCCAGTATCTCCCGCTATATATATTACTAGTGTACCATAGATATAATTCCCTAAGATTCAGGTTGTATAATTACCTCCTGCGTAACCAGAGAATGGACATTCATTATTGATTTGCCTACACACATTCCTTTGCCTTATAAGCGCATCCAAAGTAAAATAGAGAAGTATATTATGTACCTTTTGCTGCAATAAATACTTAATTACCACTTTGTGTGGAACCGATTCATTGTGGGAAGTGTTCATCATATTTATATATCATGTACTGTATGGCCAGTAATTAAAGTACATAAAGCGGTAGTGGTTTAATGATACCATACTTATCAATACAGTCAGGGAATTGTACCCCTCAGTTACAATTGGTCCTTCGAGCCGGAGGGTAACTAGTGTAATATTAATATAGTGGTATTAATATTGACATGGCCAATGATGAACACTCCACAAAACGGTTCTCCTAAAGTAGATCGCCCGCAGCGTAGACGGCAGACACCTCAGTACTTAGAGGATTACGTTGCCAATATACTACCTAGCTTTCTACAGACGGTAAATGCGGAAAAAGTAGATAGTAAAATTATGTCCGACCCTATCGACCAGGCTACCCCGCCAATAGAGGCCCTAGTGGGTTCTAACGTAACTGACCAAGCTCACGGTAGGGACCAGGAGGGACCCGACATGACTTTACCCCCCGCCAAGACCGAAGAAGTAGTCCCCGGAGAGCTCCAGGATAAAGACAGCTCTCCAGGGATGGAACTCTACCCGCTACAAGAAGAGGAGAGCACCCCGGAGATGGATCTCCAGGACTCGCCACAGGAGAACAGATCTCCAACGAGTACTGGCAGGAGCGGATCACCTCAACCAGCGTCTTCCCCCAGCGAGGCGGACAAGATGCTGGCACAGGCATTCCTCGCCAGCCTAGCAGCCTCAACAGAGCGCGATCGACTCCAAGCACAGACGCTTAGTGAGCGCGAACATTCTTCCATGGAAAGAGAACGCCTTCAGGCGCAGCAACGGAGCGACGAAGATCGTATACGTCTAGAGATTAGACGCCTTCAGACGGAAGAGAATATGGTAAGGGACCGGGCCGAAGCCCAGCGCGCCGCCGCCGAAGCCCAGCGCGCCGCTGCCGGTGCCCAAAGAGAAGCAGAGCGCGACCTCGCTCTCACCAAGCGCGAAGCCGAGCGCGACCGATTACAAGCGCAGATAATGGAGCAGCTGATCACCAGGGCAACACCCCCTCCCTCCGCACGGGGTTCCAGGGCCTCGTCAAGACAAGGGTCAAGGGCACCCTCCCCTACCCGATCAAGCGACCCTGAGCCCGACCACCAGAGAGAGCCTATACCCCCCTCCGAACCCCTTCCCCGACCGGTCCAAGTGAGACCCAGCTACAAGGAAGAAACGGTCTACACCGCGGAGAGGCTAAATAGATGACTACAGGATCTAGAGGACCTGCCAGAGGAAGAAGAAGAGGGAGAGGAGGAGAGTCAAGCCCGACAGCAGCACAGTACTCCACAGGACCAGGAGGTCCAGTACAGCCCAGGCTCTACCCCCGCGGCTCTGCGCTACAGACCCCGACTCAATTCACGGGTGAGCTTGACGCACGACCAGCCCCGAGGAACAGCACCTGGATACGCGGGCCATGGTACCCAGCAGGTACCAGCCCACCAAGAGGCGTAAGAGGAGACTCGCCTAGGAGGCCTCTCTTCCAACGCTCACCGATGTGCCAGCCATCCATGGCATCATACATTGGCACACCGACGTTTCCGGACTTCACCCACGAGAACAGAGCACAGTACACGGAGCTACGAATGTGCTTAGAGACAATGATGTCCGATGTAGCTTATGAACCGTACAAGTATGCTATCCTACTGAAGCACCTCAAGGTGCCCCGAGCGCACAATATAGCGCTGGCCTATGCCACCTCTACTACCCCATACACAGCGGCTCTAGCAGCACTCGACCAAAGATATGGACGCATATGGGACTACGTAATACAAGAGATAAGGCATATTGACCGCCTACCCCCAGCCACAGACAATCGCTCACTAGATGACCTGTCTATCAAGGTACAATCCCTGGTAGGGATGCTGGGGGCGCAAAGAGAAAAGGGTATGCACGAACTGTACGCAAACTCTAATGTCGAGAGGATTTTAGAGAAGCTTCCGCCCGCCCGACAAGAGCGCTTCAGGCGGCAAAGAGACCACCGTGATCCTAACGGTCCCGAGCTATCCCTCCTAGACCTAGCCGACTTCCTGGCGAGAGAAGTCAACAGCCTACGGTTGGATACGTTCATGCGGAGCACCCCAAGCTCCAGAGAGGGACCTAGGAGAGCAAACGATGGCCGCAGATTGGTGACCGTCATGCACCAATCAGAATCAGTACCGAGCAGCAAGAACCACAGTACCCCCTCGATGAAAGAGAAGTGGAAGATGGTGTGCCCGTACTGCGAAAAGGAACACTGGTTGTCACAATGTGACACGTTCAAGAAGATGACCGCCGACGAGGTGAGTCAATGGATAAAGTCCAACCGACGCTGTTACCGATGTGCGCGCAGTCACATGGCAGCCGATTGCCGCTTAAAGAAGAGGTGTAGTCGGTGTGACGGAGCCCACCTAGATGTCCTACACGACAGTAACAGAAGAAAGCCTGCACCCTCAAGCAGCACAAAGGCAAGTGTTATGTACATTGACCCCGCCAGCAGCGGGGGCGCCCGGGTGCTCTTAAAGGTGGTCCGCGTAACACTGAGTTACCAAGATAAGGTCATGGACACTTACGCCGTCCTTGACGACGGGTCAGAGAAGACCCTTCTCCTCGCGTCCGCTGCGGCCCAGCTGGGGCTGCGGGGGAGCGAAAACCAGATGACGATTCAGACAATAAGAAGAGATCTAAAGACGATAAAGGGCGAGAATGTCTCCTTCACTATCGCAGCAAGCGGGCAGCCAGAGAGACGGTATAGGATTACTAACGCTTTCACCAGCCAAGAAATAGGCCTGTCGCAGTACACCTACCCCATCGCCAAGCTGATGGATAAATATGTGCACCTGCGTCAACTACCTATACCGCTCATAGACGGTGCCACCCCGACCCTGCTGATAGGCTCCGACCATGCAGACCTCATCGTCCCGATTGACCGGGTCCACACAGGGCCCAGAGGCTGTCCTGCAGCAGTCGAGACCCGCCTAGGATGGACATTACAAGGCCCCCTCGCTAAGTCTCTTAACCGAACAGCAGCCACTAACTGCCTCCACTCCAGAGTGACAGAAGAAGACACCACCCTCCTACAGCATGTCGAGAGGCTATGGACACTAGAGACAATGCCCTTTAAGAACGAAAAGAAAGACATTCGTTCCAAGGAAGACATTTACGCTATATCCCTCCTCGAGCAGGGGACAAAGAGAGTCAAAGTCAACGGAGTGATGAGATACGCAACTCCACTCCTGAGGCGAGAGGGTATGCCTACCTTCCACGCCCCAAAAGAAGCGACGGAGCGGTATCTATTGAACACAGAGCGGCGCCTAGCCAGAGACCCCGCTCAAGAGACGGTGTACCGCGCTGAGATTAACAAGCTAATCACAGCGGGACACATAAAGAAAATTGACATTAAAGAGGCCGATCAGACGACCGAATCATGGTACGTGCCGCACCACAAAGTCCACCACAACGGCAAGGATCGTATTGTGTTCAACTGCAGCTACCAGATCGGATCACAAAATCTGAATAAAGAGCTCTTGCCCGGCCCAACACTCGGCCCCTCTCTACTAGGCGTGTTACTACGTTTCCGCCAAGACAAGGTGGCCATCAGCGGCGACATCAAAGGGATGTTCCTGCAGGTGAGACTAGTGGAGGAGGACAAGCCCCTGCTGCGGTTCCTATGGAGAGAGAGGATCGGGGATGAGCAACCAGCCATCTATCAATGGGAAGTCCTCCCTTTCGGAACCACATGCAGCCCATGCTGTGCTACGTTTGCACTGCAAAAGCACGTCGCAGAGGACCCAGCAGCTGATGAAGAGGTCCGACAAAGTGTAGGAAATAGTTTCTACGTGGACAACTGTCTGCAAAGCGTCTCGACGCCAGAAGAAGCCGAGGCCCTTCTACTCAAGCTCCGCGCCTCCCTGATCAAAGGCGGCTTTGATCTCAGGCAGTGGGCCAGCAGCGACCCGCAAGTATTGCGCAGCCTCTCCCCCGAGGACAAGGCAGCAAGCAGCGAGACCTGGATGGCGACCATCCCAGGAGAAGCCCAAGAAATGACCTTAGGACTAGTCTGGCGCTTCAAAACAGACTCGCTCCATTATAAACACACACCCCTGACCAAGGAGCAGGGAAGGTCGACTGCACTACCGACCACCAGACGGAGTGTATACAGAACACTCGCCAGACAATATGACCCGTTGGGATGTATTCTACCTTACACCACCAGGGCAAAGATGATTGTAAGAGCGTTATGGGACAAGGACCAGGGCTGGGACGACCCCATACCCGAACACCTTGCATCCACATGGAGAGAGTGGGAGACGGAACTCAGCTCACTCCCAGGTGTCAACATACGCCGCAGCTACTTCCCACCCACAGTGAGGCCGGAGACGTGCCAGATGGACCTGCACGTCTTCAGCGACGCCTCCGAAGTAGCCTACGGTTCGGTGGCCTACTTGCGTGCCCGAGAGGAGGGAGGAGAAATACATACTGCTTTCATCCTGGCTCGCTCAAGAATAGCACCACGAAAGCAACAATCTATCCCGCGTCTAGAGCTCTGTGCAGCCCTAGCAGGAGCGCAACTCGCCACGTTAATCCAACGTGAACTCACCATTCCGGTGCAAAGAACAATCTTGTGGTCAGACTCCACGACAGTACTCACATGGATCCGGTCTGATTCGTGCAGATACAAGGTCTTCGTGGGAGTCAGACTCACAGAGATTCAAGATTTAACAGAAGTAGCAAGCTGGAGGTATGTGGACACAAAACACAACCCAGCTGACGTCATCACCCGGGGAATGTCCCTGGATGACCTCACCCGTCACAACCTATACAGTGACGGGCCAGAGTTCCTCAAGCTCCCGGAAGAAGAGTGGCCTACACCCACCCCACGGGAAGCGAGTAAAGAGGAGGCCGAAAACAAGAAATCTATGTTCTGTGGATTGAACACACTCGTCTCCACAGACCCCGACATAGACGATTGCCTCACCCTAGAGAGTGCGCAGCTAAAGACATTCCTGTGGCACCACCCAGTGGTTCAGCTCACTACTGACATTACAGCAGCTGACTACGAAGAAGCAGAACTTCTTCTACTACAACGAGCCCAGAGAGACTCGTTCCCCGATGAGCTAGACTGTCTACATGGAGCAAAGCCCGTCCCATCAGACAGCAGACTGCTCCACCTAGCCCCCGAGAGCGACGCCCATGGTCTCATCAGAGTGGGTGGTCGTCTGCGGAGAGCTCCAGACTTACCGGATGACGTCAAGTACCCGATAGTCTTAAACAGCCGACACAAGGTCACAGAGCTGATCATAAAGAAATACGACGAGGATGTGCATCACGCCGGGGCAGAGAGAGTCTTCGCGGAGATCAGACGTCGTTATTGGATACTGCAAGGGAGAGAAGCAGTGCGGCGCTTCCAGCGAACCTGTCTAGACTGTCGTAAGTGGCGAGCGCAGCCCAGTATACCCCGGATGGCTGACCTACCTCCCTGTCGCCTCCGACTCGGCGACAAGCCTTTTCACTCCACCGGTATGGACTGTTTCGGCCCGCTGTATATAAAGAAAGGAAGAGGAACCGAGAAGCGGTGGGGTATTGTATTCAAATGCATGACCACCCGAGCGATGCATATAGAACTCCTTCCAACCATGAGCACAGACTCATTCCTTATGGCCTTCCGAAGATTCACATCGCGGAAAGGCAAACCGTCTATATTATTGTCTGATCACGGGACAAACTTCAAAGGCGGAGAAAGAGAACTGAGAGAGAGCTTCCAAGCTATGGGCCCAGAACTTAAGACCCACCTCGCTCCATCCCAGATTGACTTCCAGTTTAATCCCCCGAACGCACCTCACTTCGGTGGAACTTGGGAACGAGAAGTACGTTCAATAAAGACAGCCCTGTACGCCGTGCTTGGGGCCCAGACCGTGGCGGAAGAAGTCTTAATGACAGTCCTCACGGAGATCGAGGGAGTATTGAACTCAAAGCCCCTCGGTTACATCTCAAGTGATGTAGCAGATGTCGACCCAGTCACCCCCAACACACTCTTGATGGGGCGGCTGGGCCCCGCGCTACCACAGACAATGTACAGGCCTGAAGAAGCGAACGGCCGAAGAATGTGGAGGTACAGTCAAGTATTGGCTGACAAGTTTTGGAACAGCTTCCTACTCCACTATCTACCGTCTCTACAGACCCGCCAGAAATGGGTGAAAGAGAGAGACAATTTGACAGAAGGGACAGTCGTCATGATTATCGACCAGTCACTACCCCGAGCTATGTGGCCGGCTGGCCGCGTAAGCAAAGTGATCACCGGTGCCGACGGAAAGGTCCGAGCAGCCGAAGTGCTCGTCCAAGGACGGATCTACACCCGACCCGTGGCGAGGCTAATAGAACTGCCAAGGCTCCCCGATACTATCGATGACGACCATGACCCCATCATTTTGTGAACTGCCCGACCCCTCACAACAGACATTGAGTAGTGGACAGTGCGGTTAATCTGTCTCTGCTTAGCTAATTAGGTGGGACTAATTAGGAGGCGGCTGTTACAAAGGATCAGATTAAACCGAATATATATATTTATTGATTGATATATATTGCATAGTATTTGTATGTCGTTTGATATCCCTTGTATATTCCTTGTACATATACACGGAATATCCCTTTAGCCTAGACCAGACCATAATATTTCATTCTCCTATTGGACAGCGGTCCACAGGTGCCAGGGCCATGCCTCCAGAGTCAGGTTCAAGGCCACCGTCAAGACATGTCTGTACATGCCCGGCCTTGCCCAGGGATACGAGACAGAAATGAGGTTGGCACTAGATTCGCCGTGCATATAAATATGGCGCAGGTGAATACAGAAGTAGAGTTACCCAATAAGTTGAAGCCTCACCCACGATACTCCGTGCGGTGAAGTATGGCCTGTTTGGCCCCAAATAGAGCATTGAGACCGCGTGCGAATTAATAACTGAATTGTCAGAGTTTGGCGCTATACCGTCGAGTGCGACATATTTCTATTAAGTCAGTAATAGTCTATTTGTGTATAGTGTATCGTGCGGCTAAAGTTCTACAGTGACCAGCATCACCAACGCTTCCTCGTATCAGCTAGAGTGCTTATCCAGGCTGGGCTGCTTTCATGGCGCTTTCACCCGAGGAGACCTAGACGAGAACCGTGTGGACATGTACACTGGATTAATCTACCCGACGACTACATAGCCCTTTGCGGCTGGATTATATTTGTTTTGGTCCTGTGATTTATGGAGCGGAGAATCGCAGACGCCTACACGTGTGGGATTTACCCTGTGAGGAGCCACGTCGAGTCTGCGCCTCAGAGAGCCTGAGGCCGGCTAGCTTTCTTCACTGTGGAGCTACAGTCTACGGAGAACAGCTGTATTCGTCTGTGGATCAAGAGACTATTGCACCGTCTCCTGTACTTGGAGTCTCCTTAGTCATCGTTGACCAGACTCTCTACTACCGACAGATCCTCTACCCCTGCTGGCTTACAACCGGGGGGACCCTTCCAGTATCTCCCGCTATATATATTACTAGTGTACCATAGATATAATTCCCTAAGATTCAGGTTGTATAATTACCTCCTGCGTAACCAGAGAATGGACATTCATTATTGATTTGCCTACGCACATTCCTTTGCCTTATAAGCGCATCCAAAGTAAAATAGAGAAGTATATTATGTACCTTTTGCTG
Organism: Notolepis coatsorum; assembly: GCF_963971535.1. Classification (NCBI taxonomy): domain Eukaryota; kingdom Metazoa; phylum Chordata; class Actinopteri; order Aulopiformes; family Paralepididae; genus Notolepis; species Notolepis coatsorum. The sequence goes on from NW_028171668.1 coordinate 53,860, forward strand.
CAATAAATACTTAATTACCACTTTGTGTGGAACCGATTCATTGTGGGAAGTGTTCATCATATTTATATATCATGTACTGTATGGCCAGTAATTAAAGTACATAAAGCGGTAGTGGTTTAATGATACCATACTTATCAATACAGTCAGGGAATTGTACCCCTCAGTTACAACTAGGCTTGAGTAAATTGTGATGAAACAAAGGAGAATATAAATTATGATTTATTTTTGCATCTGTGCCGGTGAATGACACCATGTTACAATTGTGAGCAAGCCGAGCTCGCTCACTGAGTAATGAATAAAGGAAAGATGATTAATCAATCAATCAATCAATCAATCAATCAATTATCTTTAATGACCACCCAGCCAGGCTGGTGGAATTTGATTTCAGTGCAGCATGTTACAGCATTGTTCGAACATAGAACATATAACATCACTTACATTACATACATACTACATACTACATAAATACATAAATACACAATTACAAGACCTCAATATCCAAGTTCAGAGTTTGTCCATAGCAACAGAGGTAGGGGGGGTTGCAGCGGGGGGGGGGGGGGGGGGGGGGTTGCTACAGGGAGTTCAGTGTCCGTATGGCAGTGGGGAAGAAGCTGTTTTTAAAGCGGGATGTTTTGGTGGTCAGGGATCTGTAGCGCCTCCCGGAGGTCAGCAGCTGGAAGATGGAGGATTTGTAGATACAGTAATACATTATAATCCATTTTAATTATAAATTCATATTTGACCTTGAGCTTGACCTTGACCTTATTATGGTCAAATCATACATCTATGGATAGGGAAACACCTCACGGTTTTACGATAAAAGAGATATAATTATAATTTTTCCGATAAATTCTTATTTTCTGTAAATCTTAAAAACATCGGTAACAATTAAAATATACACTTTGACTGCTGTTTTGATATACATTTGAAAAAGAAACACAACATTAACCTCTTAACTCATTGAGCGCCACTCTCTTTCCCCATCTGTACTGCCTGGCGGCAGTTTTATTTTTTTACCATTTTCACGATATTTCACGATCTTTGCGGAGCTAATGTATATTCTATATTATAGCTATGGAGACAATAGTATGGCTCATTTGACAGAAACTATTTATAGTCCAACATGTAAAAAAGAGTTTGTTTCTACATACGCTTGTTCGTTCACAATCCGAAGATAAACATTGCCCCGTTTCAAAATAATCCAGGCTGGTTTTCTAGATCGTGAGATAAAGTGTGTTTTGTGGCTGCTCGCTTGAAACCTATATTATTGCCAGGTCTAAGGTAAACACATGACCTTGTTTCTTCACAGGGGGGGGGGGGTGGTTCGTTTATCCGACACTGCGATCATACAAACGCATGTTTTATGATGGAGTTTAGGTAAAGTACAAATAAAATAGACGTTACCTTTGTTTTAGAGGTACTCCATTTCTCACTTCGAGTCCAAAAGTGTCTTGAATCAGAACAGGATCAACACAAATAACGTTACGTAGCCCTCACCCGTCTTCTTCATCTGCTTGGGCCAGACTATAGACGGAGCCGAATAGCTTTCCTCATCGGTCGGTTTGCTTATAGTTTTTTTTTATGTTTTACCAGTAGTGCTGAGTCCAACATAGTCCATAGTCTGGTGGAAACACACTTTATCGTCCATAATCATCATCCATATAATCCATTTTGTCTTTTTCATAATATCCAATAGTTCGCTCTAGGCGATCGCGATTGTCGAACGTGTCTTGCTCACTGCTGCTCGCAACGAGTCCCTATACTACTAGTTGTTTGGGGGCCGACAATAAGCTGGCCCATGGATGTTCATAAGGTAGGTGATACTGCCACCTGGCGGGATTCAATCGTCATTGCAATTTCAAGTACTCAGATGAGTCACCATGGTCCGCGCGACTGTTTTGAATAGGAAATCGTGTTGGCGACGAAACACTGGTATAGTCGTTTTTGGCGCTGAATGAGTTAACATCATGTGGGCCCTCTTGAGGACGATTCGCGACGCAACACTTTGCCGACCTCTAGCGGCTCGGGTGTGCATTTATTTTAATACAATATATAGAATTAAAGCCCTATTTGATGCCTGTCGATTGCCGTTTCAGGCGACAAAATCCGTTCAGCGGTTCTCGAGTTACATGCCGATATGTGAGGCGTGCGCCAAAGTTGACGGCAAAGTACACAAAGTGTGAGGGCTGGCCCAGTACCGCACGCTTCCAGGTACCAATTACCATCACGCACCTGAAAGGAGTTTCAAATCAGCTCGAAGGGAGCCCTTATATACACAGGGTTTCTGAACGTTCAGTGTCGGGTCGTTTTGCTCACCACCACCTGCTGCTTGTTCCTCCCGTGTTGTTTCTCCGTTGTTTCTCCAGTACGTCCTTGGAAGTCACCACTGTTACCCCTCTCTGCCTCCGTGGACCCGTGCCTCGTATCTCCCTTTGCCCTTGGTGAGTTTTTGGAAGTATATTTTTGATGCTCTGTTTTCCTAATTCTTTCCTGGACTCAAGACCTTCATTCTGTTTTTTGTGTGTTCCGTAAACACTGAAGAGGTGTCGCTTGTTTTAGTTACTGGACTCTGCTTGTTACTGGACTGCCTCATATTCCCTACGTTGGATTAATGACATTCTCTTTTTTTCTCTGTTCCGCCCCGGGTGGATATTGAATAAGCTGCAGAGCCGCAGAGCCACAGCGCCACAGAGCCAACTCTGCTCTGGGCCGAGCTGCAGAGCCGCAGCGCCTACTCTGCTCAAGGACATTCCCCCTGAATGCTTTATGTTGTTTTTTGCTCTTTTCTGTTTGTAAATAAATACGCCCATAGTTTTTGGCTAACTCTGAACTACCTGTCTGTGTCGTGCTGTTGGGGTTGTTTACAAACCATAACACAAAGTACCCCCGACTCCCGGGGCTCTAGCTCCGTCAATCATTTGGCGATCTCGAAGATTTTTGGACAGGGTTGTAAGCCAATGAGTGTGAAATACCATGAGTGTGGTATTTCATAATTTAATTGAACTTATTTGTTATGTTAGTGTTTTGGCTTTTGTTTTGTTTGTTTATTTATACATTGCTGGGAGATGTAGCCATTCTGGGCTTGTTTGATATTGGATGAATATTTGTATATTTCTGTATCTTTGCATATCTTTGCATATACAGGAATCTGGCTCTGCGTCAGCCGCAGTGAGGGGAATCCCGATAGTGACAGCAAGTGGCACCCGCTGATGCGTCACATTTCAAGGCGAGGTGGCCGGGATACGGCGAGCGGGGCAAGACAGCTCGGCCGATTGGAGCGCGGAGTGAGGAACGGGCGCGATTACTACATTTCCTTATTTCCCCGCTCCCTGCAGATGTCCGTCACGGACGGAATCGAGACAGTTAGGTAGTTGATTAGTACTGATAGAACACACACATGCACAGCACTAGTCACACACACACTTCACCAGGGGTGTAAAAAGTATGCAGAAATGATACTTAAGTGAAAGTATGGGTACCGTTTCAAAATTGTACTCAAGTAAAAGTCAGAGTACCTGGCTAAAAACACACTTGAGTAAAAGTAAAAAAGTTTCTACTTTTAAATGTACTTAAGTACTTAAAAGTAAAAACCTTTTTTCTGACTGTCTATTCTTCTGATAGCAGGTGTTTAATCAAAGATCCCTGCTTTCTAGTCTTGCACAAGGACCAATCAGCATGGGTATGGGCGGGTTAATTTTCCATTGATGGGGATTTGATTGGCTGTTTTTAAAGTGCGGCCGCATGATTAATAATGTTAACGTTAGTTCAGCCAGAGAAACAAATATACTAATTAAAATGGTTGGACCTGCGAGATTTGTACTTTGTAGGTCTGCATTTTTTTTTTCTCTGAAATGTAATTGAGTAAAAGTACAAGTATACAAACCTAATACTCGAGTAAAGTACAAATCCCCCAAAACAGTACTTGAGTATTGTAACGAAGTACAATTACTCAAGTACTTTACACCCCTGCACTTCACACACACACATGCCCGATACACCCACTAGTTGATTAGAACGGATAAGATACACCTGCGCATAATTAGTTAACACATCTCACGTGCACACACTGGTCCCACACACTACATTAACACTAGGATAGAGAGTCAAGTTGAGCGAGTTGGAGTGGTATTGTTAGAGAAAGTGAGAGATTGATATTCAGAGTTGTGACAGTCAGAGGTATAGTGGAAGGAGAGGAGAAAGCGAGTAGGTGTTCCGTGTGTGTATCGGACCCTGGACTGGCTGAGATTATTCCTTGTGTACTGACCCTGGACTGGACGACAACCCTGAATTGTGAACAATCCCCTTTTCTGGCAACAAACCTCCTTTGTGTATCGACCCCCAGACTGTCTGACCATTCTATTGCCTTTTGTGCGCTTGTGGTGAGTGGGACATTTGGAAGCGCAGTCTGTTGGTCATTGTATCGTTTTAGTGTGTGTTTGATCATATTCTGTTATTTAAATAAAGTAAAGAAAAGAGTCTGTGTGTGGAAATTGCAAGTTCTTGTGGGTTTTTGGACTGTGGCCAGCCTGAATTCTATAAGGTTTGTGACAATGCATATATATAATATCTTACAATACATAATCGCACCAACATATACATATAAAGAATAGTTTACAATACATAATCCCACCAACATATACATATAAAGAATAGTTTACAATTAGTGCTGTCAGGCGATTAAAAAAATTAATCTAATTAATTACAGGATTTGTAATTAATTAATCTAATTAATCGCATTTAAATCACATTACCATTTTATGCCTCATATTCTATATTCTATAATCATATTTCAAATTGCATGTGTCCAGATGGCTGAATTCAGTACTGTATCTACAAAACCTTCTGTTTAATCATCTTCCATCTATTAATTTGCTTAGATTTGTCAGGTCTGGTCAATTTGAGCATGGTGTTATTCACAGTCAAAGATAAAAAAAAAAATTGATATTCTCATTTGGTTCATTACAATTTACTTAAAATAAAATGTTCATTCAATCAATCACCGCGCAGATTGATTGATTGAATGAAAATGTTATTAACAGATTGCAGAATGGGTACAATACAGTACGGCTCAATACACACAATTGTTAAGGGAATGCAGACCAGAGAAAGACTTTCGTCTTGTTTACATCAGGGTCCCCCATTTTCAATTCATAATGAATTGTAAGTAAGGGTGCAACTTGCACCGTGCAATCCATTCTTTGTGGATCTAGCCCACAGTATTTCTGACACTGGGAATACATTCCCTGAGATTCATAGATGTCCCTAGAATCAGATACCAAGAACATGCAAATGGACCATATTAAAAAAAATCTGTAAATGTGTATTCTACATGCTTATCGAATGAATGAGATACAAAAAAAAATTTATAAAAAAAAAAAAAAAAAAAAAAAAAATTTTTTTGTAATTAATTTTGAGTTAATTTTCATAACGCGATTATTTGCTGTGTAATTAATTAATCTAATTAACGCGATAAACTGACAGCCCTATTTACAATACATAATCCCACCAACATATACATATAAAGAATAGTTTACAATACATAATCCCACCAACATATACATATAAAGAATAGTTTACAATACATAATCCCACCAACATATACATATAAAGAATAGTTTACAATACATAATCCCACCAACATATACATATAAAGAATAGTTTATAATACATAATCCCACCAACATATACATATAAAAAATAGTTTACAATACATAATCCCACCAACATATACATATTGTGGCAGATATCACCCCCCATCTCATGGATATGTGAAGGACGTGAGGTACTACTGCCACAGGAGGAGTGGAAGCAATTAGGCAGCTGATTAGTACTGATAGAACACACCTGTGCATCATTAGATCACCCACATCCCACACGCACACACCCCAGACACACACACTACAAATACACTAGGACAGAGAGAGTTGAGTTGAGGTGAGGTAGGAGTTCTTGTATTGAGAAAAAGAGATTGTTTGTTTACGGAGTTTTGCGAGGTGAGAGGTAGTGAGAGGAGAGGTGAAGGCGAGAGGTAGTGAGAGGAGAGGTGAAGGTGAGAGGTAGTGAGAGGAGAGGTGACGGTGAGAGGTAGTGAGAGGAGAGGTGAAGGTGAGAGGTAGTGAGAGGAGAGGTGAAGGTGAGAGGTAGTGAGAGGAGAGGTGAAGGTGAGAGGTAGTGAGAGGAGAGGTGAAGGTGAGAGGTAGTGAGAGGAGAGGTGAAGGTGAGAGGTAGTGAGAGGAGAGGTGAAGGTGAGAGGTAGTGAGAGGAGAGGTGAAGGTGAGAGGTAGTGAGAGGAGAGGTGAAGGTGAGAGGTAGTGAGAGGAGAGGTGAAGGAGAGAGGTAGTGAGAGGAGAGGTGGAGGTGAGAGGTAGTGAGAGGAGAGGTGAAGGTGAGAGGTAGTGAGAGGAGAGGTGAAGGTGAGAGGTAGTGAGAGGAGAGGTGAAGGTGAGAGGAGAGGATAGGTGAAGGTGAGAGGTAGTGGAGAGGAGAGGTGAAGGTGAGAGGTAGTGAGAGGAGAGCTGAAGGTGAGAGGTAGTGAGAGGAGAGGTGAAGGAGAGAGGTAGTGAGAGGAGAGGTGAAGGTGAGAGGTAGTGAGAGGAGAGGTGAAGGTGAGAGGTAGTGAGAGGAGAGGTGAAGGTGAGAGGTAGTGAGAGGAGAGGTGAAGGTGAGAGGTAGTGAGAGGAGAGGTGAAGGTGAGAGGTAGTGAGAGGAGAGGTGAAGGTAAGAGGTAGTGAGAGGAGAGGTGAAGGTGAGAGGTAGTGAGAGGAGAGGTGAAGGTGAGAGGTAGTGAGAGGAGAGGTGAAGGTGAGAGGTAGTGAGAGGAGAGGTGAAGGTGAGAGGTAGTGAGAGGAGAGGTGAAGGTGAGAGGTAGTGAGAGGAGAGGTGAAGGTGAGAGGTAGTGAGAGGAGAGGTGAAGGTGAGAGGTAGTGAGAGGAGAGGTGAAGGTGAGAGGTAGTGAGAGGAGAGGTGAAGGAGAGAGGTAGTGAGAGGAGAGGTGAAGGTGAGAGGTAGTGAGAGGAGAGGTGAAGGTGAGAGGTAGTGAGAGGTGAGGTGAAGGTGAGAGGTAGTGAGAGGTGAGGTGAAGGTGAGAGGTAGTGAGAGGAGAGGTGAAGGTGAGAGGTAGTGAGAGGAGAGGTGAAGGTGAGAGGTAGTGAGAGGTGAGGTGAAGGTGAGAGGTAGTGAGAGGTGAGGTGAAGGTGAGAGGTAGTGAGAGGAGAGGTGAAGGCGAGAAGGTGTTCTTTGTGTACTGGACCCTGGACTGGCTGAGAAACCCCCTTGTGTACTGACCCTGGACCGGAAGACTACTCTGAGTATTGAACCATCCTCTTTTCCAGAGCCTGTTTTGTGTTTTGGACATCGGACTGTATTATGACCATTCTGAACTATATTATGCCTGTAGTCAATAAATATTCGTATTGATTGATATTGCACTTGTGTGGACAGTTGAATTTGTTTGTTTTTTAACCGTGACGAGTCTGAACACCACCAGGCTCGTCACAATATAAAGAATAGTTTACAATACATAATCCCACAAACATATACATATAAAGAATAGTTTACAATACATAATCCCACCAACATATACATATAAAGAATAGTTTACAATACATAATCCCACAAACATATACATATAAAGAATAGTTTACAATACATAATCCCACAAACATATACATATAAAGAATAGTTTACAATACATAATCCCACAAACATATACATATAAAGAATAGTTTACAATACATAATCCCACAAACATATACATATAAAGAATAGTTTACAATACATAATCCCACAAACATATACATATAAAGAATAGTTTACAATACATAATCCCACAAACATATACATATAAAGAATAGTTTACAATACATAATCCCACAAACATATACATATAAAGAATAGTTTACAATACATAATCCCACCAACAGCCACACATCACCAACATGGGTTGTGCCAGTCTGGTCTGAGATCTGCCTGCACTCTGTAGATTATTAATAGGCAGGTGGCACAATTTTAGAGGTCTGGCACGCAAACCTTCCAATTACTCTTAAAAAGCATTCCAGACAGGAGCAGTCTGACTGGGGAGTTAAGAGATGAGGAGAGGAGAGGAGATGGGGGGGAGAAGGAGGGGAAGAGAGATTGGGAGAGGTGAGGAGAGGAGAGGGGATGAGGGGAGAGGAGAGGATAAAAGAGAAGAGGAGAAGAGAAGAGAGATTGGGAGGAGAGGAGAGGGGATGAGAGGACAGGAGAGGGAAGGAGATGAGAGGAAATGAAAGGAGAGGAGAAGAGAATTTTGGAGAAGAGAGGAGAGGAGAAGAGAGTTTGGGAGAAGAGGAAGGGGTGGAGGGATGGATGGGTAAGAGATAGGGTCATGAAATATTCAGCAAGAGAGAGAGAATAAATAGAGAGAGATAGAGAGAGAGAAGAGATACACAGTATAGAGAGAGAGGAGAAAGAAGAGATAGATAGAGAGAGAAGGTATATATATATATATAGAGAGAGAGAGAGAGAGAGAGAGAGAGAGAGAGAGAGAGAGAGAGAGAGAGAGAGAGAGAGAGAGAGAGAGAGAGAGAGAGAGAGAGAGAGAGAGAGAGAGAGAGAGAGAGAGAGTGTATCCGATGTGAATGGAGTTGACCTCTCGTTAGAGGAAACGGAAAGGATGAGTTTCATTCATTAGTCAAATTTACTTGAGGCCAAATATTCTATTAGTAGAAATGAAACCCGCCAAACACAGAGTAGTCTGCTGGCACCGATGCCACCCTGAGAACTACGCAGAGATTGATGATGTCAGTCGTCAAGTTTAGTTTGAAATTAAAATGAAAAAAAGATTTACAGAAAATATGGCCGGTGTAAAAGGTGGGATGGATGAACACAGTGGTTCTGAAACTGTTTCACGTCACAAACCTTCAAATCAAGAAAACAGTTGTTATTAGATATGATTTAGTCCAGAAGGTCTAACGTCTAATTTAATTCATTCATTTGTTTATTTCAATTGAGACACTGATAGAAACAAATAAAAAGATAAACATTTAAAATAAAACAGCAACATGTAAGAAACATTGTAAACATTAATTGTAAGGTCACTATACGTCAGGGAGGAACTAATCACCTGTATCTGTTGGTTTTAACGTGTTCTTTGTTGTCGTAACACACGGCTACTCTGTAGCTACAACTTAAGCTAGACTAGAGACATTTCACACAAAGCTGACCACCTCTCCAAATAAGGCAAAAATTAATGAATGAATGAATGGAAAAGATGAAGTTGTGGGATGAATGCAGCAGGCATCTAAGGTAAGGGACAATAATAATGTTGTCGTTTAAAACTGCCGCCATGCAGCATCAGGCATTGGGCTGTGTTGGCACTTTCTTCGTCTGTTAACTTACCATGGTTATTGATCTGATCTGTGGTCTGTGCATGCCCTGCTAAACTGTGAGTTGTTCAGCAAACTTAACAGTCGAGTCATTCCTGCTCGTTAATTTGTGCCCCCCCCCCCCCCCCCCCCCTTTTCATTTGACTTCCCCCCCCTCAGCATCCCGTTATAAATGCGTTCCGCGGCTATGATTATATTCTGTTGGCCTGGCCTGCCTGAGTCAAATTACCGGTAGGAATTATGGTCCGCGACTGGGAGAGATTATGTCATATAGTGCCTATATGTCCAGGAAGAGTAAGCAGCGACAGCAAGAGCTAATATGATGCAATCCTCAGCATAGATAGAGAGTATGCCAGATCCCCCAGCCCAGAGCTATATGCCAGCAGAGTGAAGGTGCAAACAGAATTTGATTTACTTTCCACAAGCAAAGCAGAATATCTTCTCAGACAGACTAAAGGCACATACTATGAGTATGGCGATAAATTCCCTCTGAGATAAATTCAGTCTTCAAGTTCAAGTTCTTTAATAGTTGTCATACAGAAGTACAGAATACTTTCATACAAAATGCTTCTACGGAGCGAACAGAGAGGCAGCCGGTCGGGGCGGCGCCATCATCATCCAAGATCACTTCTTTCTATTCAAATCTCTATAAATCCGAACCACCTGCTAATAACACTAGAATGGAAACTTTTTTAGATTTCCCCACTATAGATCCGAACTGTAAGAATAGCTTGGAGAGTCCTATAATATTAGAGGAAATAGTTTCTTGTCTTAAATTAATGCAAAACAAAAAAGCACCAGGCCCAGATGGTTTCCCGCTTGATTTTTATAAGAAGTTTCCTCAGTTATTCGCCCCCTTATTATTGGAACAAGGCTCCCTCCCTCCACTTCTGAATCAGGCCACAATCTCACTCATACTCAAGAAAGACAAGAAACCAGAAGAGTGCAGCAGCTGGAGACCAATACGTTTGTTGAATTCAGACGTAAAGCTGCTGGCGAAAGTTCTGGCACACCGTTTGGACCCTTGTCTCCCAGATATAATTTCTGAAGACCAAACAGGCTTTGTCAGGGGAAGGAAACTATCAACCAATATCAGTAGGCTGTTAAATATTGTGCTCTCCCCTGACAACTCGCAAACTGCGGAACTGGTTATTGCACTGGACGCAGAAAAGGCTTTCGACCGCGTTGAGTGGGAGTATTTTTGTTCTCAGTTTTAGGGAAATTTGGTTTCGGGCCGAAATTCATCTCTTGGATACAACTTCTATACTCCGCCCCTACTGCCTGTGTAATCACCAATTATCAGAAGTCTGATTATTTCCCCTTAACGAGAGGAACACGACAAGGCTGCCCACTCTCTCCTCTGCTCTTTGCCTTAGCAATTGAACCATTATCAATCGCCCTCAAGTCCTCCCTGCTTTTCACTGGCATTTATAGAGCTGGATGGGAACATCGGGTATCTCTCTATGCTGACGACCTCTTGCTCTATGTCTCGGATCCGTGCAACTCTGCAGAAAATATCTTACAAATTGTTATGGTTTGTAAACAACCCCAACAGCACGACACAGACAGGTAGTTCAGAGTTAGCCAAAAACTATGGGCGTATTTATTTACAAACAGAAATGAGCAAAAAAAACAACGTAAAAGCATTCAGGGGGAATGTCCTTGAGCAGAGTAGGCTCTGCGGCTCTGCAGCTCTGCCCAGAGCAGAGTTGGCTCCGTGGCGCTGCGGCTCTGCGGCTCTGCAGCTTATTCGATATCCACTCGGGGCAGAACAGAAAAAAAGAGAATGTCATTAATCTAACGTAGGGATTATGAGGCAGTCCAGTAACTAAGCAGAGTCCAGTACCAAAACAAGCGACACCTCTTCAGTGTTTACGGAACACACACAAAAGACAGAATGAAGGTCTTGAGTCCAGGAAAAAATTAGGAAAATCAGAGCATCAAAAATATACATCCAAAAACTCACCAAGGGCAAAGGGAGATACGAGGCACGGGTCCACGGAGGCAGAGAGGGGTAACAGCGGCGAATTCCAAGGGCGTACTGGAGAAACAACACAAGAGGAAACAAGCAGCAGGTGGTGGTGAGCAAAACGACCCGACACTGAATGTTCAGAAACCCTGTGTATTAAAGGGCTCCCTTCGAGCTGATTGGAAACTCCTTTCAGGTGCGTGACACTGATGGTAATTGGTACCTGGAAGCGTGCAGTACTGGGCCAGCCCTCACACAAATCCTAACATCTTTTGGCTCGTTCTCAGGTTATAAGTTAAACATCAGTAAAAGTGAGTGTTCTCCTATAAATGAGACAGCTAAGCAAATCCCCCAAAGCTCTTTACCTTTTCGTTTGTCGCAGAACAGTTTCCGTTACCTGGGTATTAACATAGCTCACTCCCCCTCTTCGTTAATTAGGGACAACATCACAAAATTAGTTGTGGATATTAAATCTGATCTGATACGGTGGGACTCTCTCCCTATCTCTTTGGCAGGCAGAATTAACTCTGTTAAAATGAATATTCTGCCAAGATTTTTGTTTCTTTTCCAATCCCTCCCGGTGTTCTTACCTAAATAATTTTTTCAAATGTTAGACAAAACTATTTCCACTTTTATCTGGGCGGGCAAGGGCAGCAAACCTTCAGAGAATTCAAAAAATGGTACAATTTCCCTAATCTCAACTGGTGTATAATGGAGAGCCACTCTGCATGTCCGTCATCTTTGATGGCGCTTGTCTGTGCCCCCCTGACCTCTCGTTGTCCTGATCACATAAAAAACATGGTAGTACTTTCCACACTGAAAATCTGGAACCAGTTTAGGAAACACTTTAGGCTTAAGACAGCTTCCCCGCACAATCACCTATTTAAACCTTCCAGCTCATATACAGCTTTTAACCTATGGAGAGAGAGAGGTTTGACCCGTTTTTAGGACTTATATCTAGAGGGCTCATTTGCCTCTTTCGAAGATCTCCAAGCTAAGTTTAACTTACCCCATTCTCATCTATTCCGTTATCTTCAGGCCTGCGACTACGCTCGTACCCACCTTATACCCTTTCCTCAGTCCCCAACAGGCTCAGTGGTTAACAAGATACTCTCTCTTCTCAAGGCACAAGGCGGGATCTCGACTCATATCATCTCATATCATCACTGGAAGTGTTCTCGCTTGCAGGGGTTAGAGGTAAATGGGAAGCGGAGCTTGAGCTTGACCTGGCTGATGGACAGTGGGACGAGGCAGTCTTTAGGGTCAATAATACACTATCGTGTGCTCGTCTAAGTCTAATTCAGTTCAAGATCTTGCACAATGCACAGGGTCCATTTTACAAAAGCTAGACTTAGCAACCTTTTTCCAGGGACGAATGATATCTGTGACAGGTGTGGCCTGTCACCTGCCAATCACACCCATTATGTTCTTCTCCTGCCCCAAGCTGGCTGAGTTCTGGTCTTGTTTTTTCGACACGCTAGGCAAAGCCCTAAACATCAACCTAGAGCCATGCCCCTTGGTAGCCATCTTTGGGGTGCCCCTCACACCTGCTGGTTTCTCCAGGAAGGAACTAGACGTTGTAGCCTTCGCCTCACTCATAGCCTGTATCCTCCTGCACTGGAAAAGCCCAAGCCCACCGTCCACCACCTCCTGGCTCAAGGACTTGATGTCATATCTTTCATCGGAAAAGATAAAGTACTCTCTAAGAGGCTCAATTGTCAATTTTTATGACAGATGGCAACCTCTAATCACATTCATAAACACTCTCACATCCCTTGACCCTGAGTGATCCTAAATAAATACTGATCCTAAAGAAATACTCCTTCTCTGAGGTGAGCATCTTGGATACTCTGTTGTAAACTCCGCCCCACTGTATATTTAATCCTGGTTATTTATTATTATTATTATTATTATTATCACTATTATTTATTTTATTAAATTTATAATTTTTTTAGCTTTCTTTTTGCCTGTTTTAGATTTTGTTTCGTTTTTGTCTTTATTGTTTTTTGTCGTCCCTGTTACATTTAAGTCCTGTCTGTGTCTCGTCACGTCCCATAAAAGCAAAAAATAATCATGGTGATATGTTATATATTGATAATCAACCTTTGCTTCTCTGTACCACCTGTTTCACCAATAAAAGATATATATAAAAAAAAAAAGTTATTACATTTTCTAATAAATATGCACGATCAAGTTCAACAACGTGTGCTTTCATTTTGATATTCCTTAATTCCACATTGAAATTACGCGATACATTAAGTGTGGGGTCCCCAAAAGAAATCCTAAATAAAATGGGGTCACGGTTTGAAAAAGTTTGAGAACCCCTGGTACTATAGAGCAAAGCACACAAAAACATAACTCCATGAATGCTGAGGTCTTGAAGAGAGTCCTATACCACGGGAGGTGTAAGCAACACTCACACAAGGAGTGGCAGGAGTGCAGGCCTTTCATCTAGGTTCGGTGATTAGGTGATAGCCGGCAGGTGTGTCGTCTGGCACAGGTGAGTAGGTTGATGGTGAGACGGGAACAGGAAGGAAGGGGGACCATGTATGGGCCTGGGAACCTGCTGACAGACAGGGGAGAGAAAAGCCCTGGCTGTGGCTGTAACAGAAACTTAAAAATGCATTGTTTTACATATTTGATACAAATTTAAATAGACATTTTATTAAATAAAAAACGTAATGCAATTTACACCTGCAAAAAAAGGGCAAAAGGGCACTTTTTGAAAAAGGGTAGGTGCTCAAGTCCTATTTGGGCCCTGTGTGCACGTGACTCCCAAATCCCCACTTTTTACCTGTTTATCTCTAATTCTAATTCTGTTAAAGGGGAACTATTTTACTATTTCTTACACTATTTGGGCACTTTTACACAATTCCTGTGAGTCTATGGAACACCTCTGTAATATATATATTTTTTTTATTCATTGTTTTGTATTTCTAATCAAGTCCTCAAAAACAGCATTTTTCTACCTCAAGATCTTAAGCCGTTTTGAGGCTGGGCTCCAACCACTGTGTGCAGCTCATCTTGTACCTGATGCCACACAGCCACATTATCATGCAGCTGAGTCTCTCTGACATCACAGATCCGCACATGTTCAGATGACTCAGTTCAGTGAGGGTGAATATTGTGAGAGGAGAATTGGAAGAATGCGCCAATATGAGAATTAGAGACATAGATCATATTAATATAAGTTCACATAACTAGGAAACAATGCTAAACACTCAAAAAGGCCATTTATAAGATAGTTCCCCTTTAAATAATATGTATTCATACACTTTAACAGAGTATAGTTCCTCACTATGTCAAATGTATATACTCTCTTTTCTGGACTCTTTTCGTATCACAAACAGTACTGTATTTGCAAATCTGGTATGTCATAAATGTATAGATGTAGCAGTACTAGGGGTCGGCAACCTGCGGCCTCGAGGCCGCATGCGGCTCTTTAGCCAATCAGCTGCGGCTCCCTGGCCCAAAAAAAATAAAACAATAAAAAAAAAAGTTTTTTTTTACCTTTTTACCGTTTTTTTTTTTTATTATTATTTTGGAGATCGATGTCATACTGTGACACTGAAATGAAAAAATATTTCATCAACTAAGATATTTAGTCAACAAAAGGCTTACTTGTATGCCTGATATGTGGTGCGAAATTTGCAAACAATGAAAAATTTACTTTTTATTTTATAGATTTTCCACAAATAAGGGAAGGACTCTAATAGAGCTGCATAGTTCAGGGTTTTATTTCAAAGTAGGTCTACACATGGTATTCTTTTTTCAAAGTGGACTACTTTCTATTTTATAAATGTTCCACAAATAAGGGAAGGACTCAAATATACCTGAATAGTTCAGGGTTTTATTTCAAAGTCGGTCTACAGACACCAGTGTTTTGTCTCCTGTTCTGTGTTTTATTAAAAAAAATAGGTCTACACAGCCAGTATTTTTTCTCCTCTTCATAAGAGTTTGAGGTTTTCCTTTGGTAAAAACAGGTAAAAACAGCAATTAAAAAGTCAAACATTTTCTTTTTGTTGCTTTATAATCCCATTAATGCAACTAACTGTGTGCTATAAGTATAAAGTATAATAAATCGCAAATTACTTTGGGTAGCAATTGTCAGGCGTTTTATGCTAAATGTGGGGTATGCTTGGGGATATATAAAACGTTATACACTGTGTTATCTTCATTTTAAGGGTAAATAGGTTGTGCGGCTCCCTGAGCATTTTATTTTGTGGGACGGGGGAAAAGTGGCTCTTTTGATAGTAAAGGTTGCTGACCCCTGGTCTATCTGTATGTCATGTATGTCATATATGTTATGATTAATTGAAAATGGGGGACCCTGATGTAAACAAGACGAACGTCTTTCTCTGGTCTGCATCCCCTTAACAATTGTATGTATTGAGCTGTACTGTACTGTACCCATTCTGCAATCTGTTAATACAATTTCCAATCAATCAATTCAAAACCGGTGCCCCCCTAATGGAAAGTGTCACCACAGCATCTGACCACGAGATGGCAGTGAAGATCCACTCTCAGACAGAGCTGCTACAGTAGCGTCAGAGGCAGAGTAGCAAGCCAGAGAACTGGGCATGGGATACACCAGCTGTACGGTTGCTCTTAACTCTTAACATTGCTGAGTTTACAGCAATGTATTCTCCTAGAGAGAATGTGGCACGGTGGCTCAGTGGTTAGCATCGCCCCCTCTAAGCAAGAAGGGTCCAGGTTCAAACCCTGATGGAAGGCCTTTCTGTGTGGAGTTTGCATGTTCTCAATTCAATTCAATTCAATTCAAATGGCTTTATTGGCATGACGTACTTCTACAGGTACATGTTGCCAAAGCAATATTAAACATAAACATGGATTACAAACAGATATAAGTACATACAAAATATCATCGTAAAATAAAACATCAAGTATTACGGCGTAAACATGTCAGGTGACTGTCACTCACTGTCCCTCAGTTTGTGGCAGGCAGCAACATATGCTGCTGCTAGCTCACAGCTTGTTGAGTCCTCCCCTAGTAGGACTGGTCGTTTTTCTGTATCTGGTAGTGCGAGAAAGCCTTTTTTTATTAATTCAAATTTTTTTAAATGCGTTTCTCTAATATATTTATATTTTTCACATTTGGAAGTGCCACTCAGTTTCAGGCTCACTGAGGGTGCAATGACAGCACAGCCTTTGCTCTGCAGGAAGCCAGGTTTTCCTGTGCCTCCCCTTTTCAACACACCCCCCCACACCATAAGGAAGACAGAGAGTTGGTCCCTCGCCACTGGACTGTGGCCCATGGATGAGTTAAATGCAGAGAATGGTATGTGTAAAAATGCACTTGGCAAGACTTCTATTATATCTTGTATCTTGTATCTATCTTTTATTGTCGTGATGAATGCGTGTGGAGGACCCCCGGAATACCAGCAGTCACTAAGGTGCCAGCTATACTAATGGGGATCCTAATTAAACAATAAAGCAAAAAAGATTTTTAAAACATGCGGCTTGATCAAGACTATGTGTCCTTTTTTTTAATTGATTGTGTTGACAGTTGTGATTGTCTGGGGACCCTGCTGAATCAAGGCAGGAAGCGTTTGGCATCGGTGTTTATCTCTACTTACAGCACGTGGCAGACGCCCGTTTCCTTTAAAAAAAAATCTCCATTACATATGACAGTTAATGACTCACCCCGTCGCATTAATGGGATCAATAACCACTCAAAAGTGGTAGCGTTAATACTGCCATCTCCCGCCCCTCTTGTTGACGTATTGTAGAGATTAACATCTGCGTTATTCACCACATGACCTCTGCCCGTTTGGACGGATGGTCTTTCTTCATCATAACAGGCTATTTCTCACGCAGGGATCAATACCACGGTGACACGGGCTGAACGGGAGGAGGACGAGGTTATCAATATCCACACTAGTCAAACAAGTTAATTTATGTGGACGTTCTAATATTAAAACCAGTAAGAAGGTTATAGGGTCATCCACACCTGGTGACACGAGATAAGATAACATAAGATAAGATCTTATATGACAGGCAGGTCAATCTGCTCTTTCCGCCATGTTCGCTAAAAGTGTTGAATATCATTAGTGGGAAGATATCTAGTCGGTAACTGTATTCTGTTCTAGGGGAGAACGGGGATGGTTGTCACACGGGGTAGGTTGTCACATTCATTATATTTCGCTACATATTTTGGTATGGAAATGTCCAGAATCGGGATCAGAGCTCACCTACATACATAGTCTTCTTTGGAGTAAGACTGATGGACTTTAGGTGAGAGGACTTTTTGTGTTTTTCATGTGGAATTGTAAATATTCAGCTCCTCAGTATTTTTCTTTTGCACAATTGGTTTATAATGAAACAATTGTTACCCTTAATAAAAGGTGTGAAGGGAAAGCTATAGTTTAGAATGATTGTTGTTGGCTAACTAACACATTTGTAGATGGTTGTTGTTTTAGCCTTGATACTAGCAAGACATTCCAGTTGGGGTTGGTCGTCACATTTTCTTTGGGGTTGGTTGTCACATGTGACCAGCACAGCATGACAGTGCTTTAATGAGCACAACATGGGCCGATTCTTCACCAACTTGGAGGTGATGGATGAGCTGAGGACAGGCCGAGCAGAGCCCAATGCACCCCAGCACAGCCTGCCTACCAAGCCTAGTACATCCCAGCCTAGACCATCTACCAAGCCTAGTACATCCCAGCACAGCCTGCCTACCAAGCCTAGTACATCCCAGCACAGCCTGCCTACCAAGCCTAGTACATCCCAGCCTAGACCATCTGCCAAGCCTAGTACATCCCAGCACAGCCCACCTACCAAGCCTAGTACATCCCAGCCTAGACCATCTACCAAGCCTAGTACATCCCAGCCTAGACCATCTGCCAAGCCTAGTACATCCCAGTGTACTCCACCCCAGCTGGAAAAGGCAGCCAGCAAGAAGACGAAACAGAAAAGAAAGAGACAGGAGGAGTCTTCATTAGATGAAGATGATTGTTTGTGTTTGGTTTGTATGGAAATGTTCTCCAACAGCCGTTCGGGGGAGTTATGGGAGAAGTGTTGGATGTGCAACCAGTTGGCACACAAGCTCTGCTTATAGTTGGAGTCAAGTGCCCAGACCCTACATTTGCCATCACTGTAACTCAGATAGTGAATGAGTGTAGCCTAGTTGTGTGGGCTATTATTGTTAGGCCTATTTATTTTGTTCTTATTTTGTTATATAGGATGGCCTAAATATGTCTTTCCTAAGATGCATTAAGTTATGTATTTGTCAACTTGTCAATGCAATTCAACTTTCAAATTTAGTTCTTCCTTCTTGCCTTCTTTTTAAGATCTTTCCCATTAAAACACATAGTGACAACCAACCCCATAGTGTGTGACAACAACCATCCCAGTGATGGGGTTGGTTGTCACAATGTGATAGGTAATTGTTTTCCTCTTTGTTACAATATGTTGGAAAATGAGAAGGATACACATTTCAAGCCAACATCTTAAGCTTCAATTTAATGTAGGAATGACTATTGAAAGATGTTTTGATGAAGAGCAATTCACACTAGAGTAAAAGGTGTGACAACCATCCCCGTTCTCCCCTACTCAGTATAGGAAATGACAGCAGCAAAGGGCAAAATTTGCTTCATTAATCAAAGATTTTCCCCAGATATTCACTCTTACGTATCTGATATTTGAATCCAATCATGTCATGCAAATTTAACATCTCCACTGCCAAACAACAACAACAACAACAACAACAACAACAAAATGAAAGGGAAGGAGCATTAACTCATTCAGTGCCGTTCACGCTTTGTCCGCCAATCGAATAACGCCAACCACATATATATATATATACGTTATTGGATCGTTATTTCTTTTATTCGCTATTTCCATTCATAAATCACCCAGGAAAGCTGTGGTACCATATGCAATGTGTCTGAGATCACAAAGGTCCAATATCGCCGCCTGGTGGTATGTGGCCGATGTCACACTTCCTTTCTGACTCTGTGTATGACTCTGTGTATCATTGAAATTCCTCCGGGCGGAGTTTTCGAGTAACGTGGACCGAGGGGTATTCCCGATCGCATTGAATCGCTTTCGGGACGCCAGATTAATTATGCTGTGGGGGGTTATGGCGTGGGCCAAATTGACATACAATCTAGCAGATGGCAATCAAATAATTGGAATATTCTTTTTGGAATCTCACCGGCCACAGGTAAGAGCAATTTAACGTCAATTTCAGCTTTGTTGTGCATTGTTTTCATAGCCATCGCCCTGATCAGTGTATGCTGTTGTACTAACGAATGCCGTTATTGACAATCAATTCATCAGAAACGACCCCCCCCCTTTCATGCATGCATGATGGAACATAATATACAGATCATATGCATTTGAATTTTTTATTGTAGCGTGCCAATGGATGCCAATGGATTAAGTATAATATGCGTCGTAATATTACTAGCCTCCCAGGAATGACCCCAGACCACTCTAAAACCATACTTATATTCACCACGGTATAAAACGAGAAAGTATGGATGGAAAAAAGATTCCCTTTTCACATCTTGAACGATAGATACTGTCAAATGTCAAATGGGCCATAGTATTGAATATATCGCTATAATATTTAAATAGGTATAGCCCTGCAAACAAGGTCCCACCGTTTACAGCGATTGCGGTAGCTACTACAGGATGAGGCTAATCTGTGCATGGCGACCAATGAGTTAAAGCATTTCATTAAATGTTATTTAAAATTATTGGAAATCATTCGAGGGTGGCGCTCACAATGATGCTGATATCATATATACATACAAGATCACCAAACAATCAGTTTAAAATAGATATACAACCATACAAATCAACAAGCAAAATCAGTTAAAACAGTTAAAGGCAGATAATGGATGCTTATTAAGAAACCTAAAGCTTCCAAGGGGTAAAACATTTTTATTACATTTTAGGCACTTTGCAAGAGATTTCACAAGTCTGCTTGACTACAACTAAAAGCAGTCTTTCCAAGATCAGTCCGGGAACGAGGTACCTGAAGAACCAGCCATTTCATTGGATTTGAAGCACAGAACAGGATTATTTATGAACGCAAACAAATTGCCCCATAATTTCACAGAATGCCCCTGAAAATGGGTCACCCTGGGCAAAATCTGCACTAAATAGAGTTTAAATGTCCTCTCATTCTACTATTCAAGGTCCTACTGTAAATCAGGCTGTTTGAAAGCATGATTTAGCTACTAGCTTTTTTACATTCCTCCTCCCTCCAGTTTGTTTACCACATTGTCTGTGGATAAACCAAACCAACAATGGGCTGCGCAGTCTCGGCTGAATACAAATTGCTCACGGTATAGAGCTCAGCCTTCCAGACCGGATTTTCCAGCTGCTGAGCTCTGATAAAAATAATATATATAGAGGTTTATTTGTCACATAGCCTAATGTCTTTTTTTTTGGGCATTTATATTCTGTTTGAAAATAAGAAAAATCAAGAATCAAGAGGTTTATTTGTCACATAGCCTACTGTATATATATTCAAACTGAATATAAATGCCCCAAAAAAAAGAAACACACACCTGAACTGAAGGGAAGCCCACTTACAAATGGTAAACTCAAGCTCTATATAGGTCCTGGCCACGTAAAGATTTTTACCAACGCACTTTCAGTTCCGCGTTCGGGTTCCACGATCTGATTGGCCACTGACGTTTCTCTCAGCGCCAATCGCGTTACGCCTAGTTCTGCCTCTAACAGCCTGCTAGCTAGCTAACGCCTAGTTCTATCACTGGTTAAGCTTAAGCGACTCTTTCGAAGTTGGTTAAGGTTAGAGTTTGGAATCAGGGCTGGTGTTCTATCGCCCTGCTCTAAAGACAAACTCTAACCTTAACCAACTTCGAAAGAGTCGCCAAGCTTAACCAGTGATATAACTAGGCGTAACGCGATTGGCGCTGAGAGAAACGTCAGTGGCCAATCAGATCGCGGATCCCGAACGTGGAACTGAAAGTGAGTTGGGCAAAATCCTGGCCAAGCACATTAACATAATAATGGTAATTAATACTATTAATATTTTACTCAGATAATATCTTAAATTCAGATTAATCTAATAAACAATACACACAACATACTACATCTCTACTAAACTGAATAACCAATAATCTTAAGTAATAAAGAAATACATATAACAAACAAAATCACAAGACAATGAACCCCCCCCCCCCTGACATCTCTCGCGACTTGGTTCGGTCCACCACCCCCATCAAGCTATTTAGGTTGGACCGGTCACAGGTGCTCTGTTGAGTAGGGTATATCTGCAGAGCCGCAGAGCCCAATGTCTGGGCGGGGCTTTGGGGCTTGTACTGTGCGTTGCTGTGCGTGGGCGGGGCTTTGGGGCTTGTACTGTGCGTTGCTGTGCGTGGGCGGGGCTTTGGGGCTTGTACTGTGCGTTACTGTGAGTGGGCGGGGCTTTGGGGCTTGTACTGTGCGTTGCTGTGCGTGGGCGGGGCTTTGGGGCTTGTACTGTGCGTTGCTGTGCGTGGGCGGGGCTTTGGGGCTTGTACTGTGCGTTACTGTGCGTGGGCGGGGCGTCGGGGCTTGTACTGTGCGTTACTGTGCGTGGGCGGGGCGTCGGGGGGGTTACTGTGCGGTTAGCAAATGCACGCTCCGGGATTGCAGCTGGGGGCTAGTTCTGCACTAACCTAACGTTAGCTAGCTAACGCACGTTAGCTAATATTCCCTGTAAACACCCAACTAACGCTATGTGAATGTGAAGTTGCTATTATTTTGGCCCACGTTTTGACAACTTTTTAATGTTGAACTAATGTTAAAGCTATGTTAAACATGAACCATTCTCACAAGGTACACATCGTCATTGTAAAAAACACATGTGTTGCTTATTCAATCAAATCCCGGTTCATAGTGCGCATAACTGCGTTTTATAACCTTGAGCAACATTCCTCTATTTTAGTCCAAAATGATAAACATGACTTCAATGCTTTTTTCTTACATAGTACTGTATATAAATATATTATTTTTTTATCCACTTTTTCTCCTTATTTTTCTATTTTTCTCCCATCCCAATTTCGTATTTCCAATTCTTCCCTCCCCTGTCTTGAATGTTGCTAGACTATGCCTCCCACTGGTCGGCTGTAGTGAGGATAGAAGCCTTGCATCACGTGTCCCCTCCGGTACACAAGGAGGCAGCCTGTTGCATCTTTTCACCGCAGCAGCTCGAACTCTCAGTGGCGAGGAGTAACGCGTGGGAGGCTCACGCTGCCCCCGATACTTCCTGTTTCCGCCGTACCTGCGTCACCCAACCGACCTGTAGGAGTCGCTGTCCACAACGTCCAGTCCCCACCCACCGGCTTTCCCACCCTCTAACACTGCCAATGGACCTATCTCAAACCCTGCCTTCTTTGCTTGATCCTCCAATCACAGCTGTCGCTTACCTCGGACTTCCTCATACAAACAAAGTTTGTCCGAGGTAAGCGACAGCTGTGATTGGAGGATCAAGAAAAGGGGCAGGGTTTGAGATAGGTCTATTGTGTTAGTATGTAACTTTATAGTGAATATCTATTTGAATGGACGATGATGGAAATTAATTCAAATACTTCTCGTTGACCGATTTGAAAGATATTCCAGTATTGACGTCTCTGGCCTGCTGTCAGCCCGTGGGCCCAGGTTCATCCACCACGGCCTTGTAGTTTACATTTACATTTTGTCATTTAGCTGAACGCTTTTATCCAAAGCGACTTACGAGTTCTGTACGACAAGTCAGCAGGAAGGGCACAACTCTTACAGCTGAGTAACATGAGACTGTGCTGAAACTTGGGTGCTGCAGTGTTGAGTGCATAGTAGTAAAGACATAATATTATTAATAATTATTAATATTATTAGTATAGTGGGAAGAGTGCATGATAGTATAAGACAGTAAGGAGGTTCGTCTGTACTTATTGTGGTGGGTCATTTATAATGCCCCCCTCCCCCCCCCCCCCCCCCAGCCAATTTTTACATCGGTCCAGGGCATAGCCCGGGGAAATAAAATAATAAATAGACAAGACAATGGAGACAGGGAACCAGGCAGACAGACAGACAGAGAACATAAGAACACCTCAGACACACAACACAACAGCAATTTAACTCAATGATCCTCTAGAGCAGTGGTCACCAACCCGTCGATCTTTGAGACCTTCCCTGTAGATCTTTCCCTGATTTTTTTTTTTTATTATTTAAAATGTTTATCTTTCCCTGATATTTATATATTTATCTTTACAGTTCTACTTTTGTTTTGACGTGAAAGGTGATGCTGCATAAGATTACTGCACTTAGCACTGACTGAGAAAGTACATATGACAGTTCTACTTTGACAAACATATTTACAATTAGCATTTTCTAATGTTAATAATAGGAGAAAGTCCACATTACAGTTCTACTTTTGTTTTGATGTGAAAAGTGATGCTGCATAAGATGACTGCACTTAGCACTGACTGAGAAAGTACACATTACAGTTCTACTTTATAAAATGCTAATTGTAAATATGTTTGTCAATGTTAATAATATGAGAAAGTCCACATTACAGTTCTACTTTTGTTTTGATGTGAAAAGTGATGCTGCATAAGATGACTGCACTTAGCACTGACTGATAAAGTACATATTACAGTTCTACTTTGACGTTTTAATGTTGGACCAAAGCATTGCATGTAATTAGAATACAGGCAGATAAAACTAATTTAGTTTAAAGTA
This sequence comes from Notolepis coatsorum, assembly GCF_963971535.1. Lineage (NCBI taxonomy): Eukaryota > Metazoa > Chordata > Actinopteri > Aulopiformes > Paralepididae > Notolepis > Notolepis coatsorum. The sequence continues at coordinate 77,899 of NW_028171668.1, forward strand.
CAATCTTGGCTGCCTTTTTTCTCAACACTTCAATAGGTAGATCTTGCCTTCACCAAAAAAAGAAAAAGTGATCTTGGGCTTAAAAAGGTTGGTGACCACTGCTCTAGAGCGAAAATGTAGGTTTTAAGCAAGGCCTTGAAGGTCTGTAAGGTGTTGGCAGACTTTTTATTTTTATTATTATTATTATCTTTTTCCTCCTTCTTTTTTCGTTTTTCTCCCATCCCAATGTTAGTCGTTATGCCAATTCCCAATCCCCTTCCTGGTCGTTGCGCACTCTACCCCCTACCATCGGTCCGGGAGGGTGGAGACTATCACATGCTTCCTCCGACACATGTGTACCCAGCCCACCGCTTCTTTTCACCTGGCAGCGTGGACTCTCACTGGGGGAGTGTAACGTGTGGAAGGTCACACTACCTCTCCCTGATCCTTCCCTCGCTGTGCAGGCGCCCCGACCGAACTGTAGGAGTCGCTGTTTACAACGACCAGGACCCACCCTCGCCGGCTTCCCACCCGCTGACGCTGCCAATCGTGTCAGTATGGACGGTCGGCCAAGCCGGAGGCACCACAGCCGGATTCGATCCCACTGGCTCTGTGGTGGTAGACAGACGCTTAGTCTGCTGCGCTACCCGGCCGCCCGGTGTTGGCAGACTTAATATCCGGCGCCATTACTGCAAAGGCCCAGAATTCCTTTGTCACCAGTTTGGCCCGCGGGACCCTCAGACACAGTTGGTCATTAGATTTGAGGGACCTGGAGCTGACGGGTTGCACCAAGAGTTCCTCAATGTAGGCCTGGAGCGAGACCATTGAGGGCTTTGTAAACTAACATCATGCATTTTAATTTGATTCTCTTCCTCACTGGGAGCCAATGGGGAGAGAATGAGACCAGCCTAGCAGCAGCCTTTTGGACACGCTGGAGGGGGAAGATGGCTTTGTCCAGAAGACCAGAGAGGGAATTGCAGTAGTCCAGTCGTGAAAAGATTTGCATGATGAGGACCTTCTGTAGGTCGCTGGGGGAGAGGAAGGACTTGATTTCAGTCAGACACCACACACACACCATCAGTGTTAATTTTGTCAGCAATTTTTTGTTTAGTTTTAGTCTTAGTCATGTGTCAAGTGCTCCTTTTTCGTTTTCATCATATTTAGTCACCTTCATGTATTTTCCGTTTAGTCAGTTTTAGTCAACTACAGGTCTGAGCATTTTAGTCTCAGTCAGTTTTAGTCTCGATTTTGTCTTTTTTGTTCTAGTCTAGATTTAGTCGCAGAAAACGAATGAAATTTGTCTAGTTTTCGCTAATGAAAAAAATTATATTAATTAACAGCAGCCAGTCTAAAGAACATAAAACGACATGGGGGCAAATTGGAGGCGAGTGGTGTTTTCCATTTATACTACATTCCAGTCGATTGGTACTGGTATATACTATATATTGTATAGTATAGTTGTATATAAGACCCAGTGCCTCGCCTGTAGCTTAACACTGTATTGCACTATCGCAGGACCTTAGCATGTCTTTTACCATGCATTTTAAACTTTATGTACATTATACCTGTTATGTCTTATTCTTATTACTTGTATTATTGCACAATCGCTGCAGGCATGACCACCCGCATTTCACTGTATGCCCTGTATGCCGTGACAAATAAAACTCTTGACTTGACTTGATTCCCTTTTGTCTGTCGAGTTGTACCGTAGATCGCTGACGTCACTTTAAACGTAAAACTTAAAATGGCGGCCTCCATCAGAGCATTAACGCTAACAACATTTTCAACATTAGCGAACCTGCCACTGCACTTCTATATACAGACGCAGCGCTCAAAAATCAAACCAATTCTGCTGCTTGTCTGCTGCTTGTTGCTGCTTGTGTGCCACTTAAGTCTACTCAGGTGTTAATTTTCCGGGGGTGTTGGCTGGGGGAACAAAGGGAGGGTAGTTAACTTAAGTGCTTCCCCAGGGAGGGGGTCGGGGGCTACTGCCCTCAGACCCCCAAAATAATTTTTATATGGGCAGTCTGACTTGGGGTACTGACCATATATTAGTGTTGCAATGCATGATAAGTAAACAGTGAAAAAATCTAAGAAATCTGATGGGGCTGGGACATTTGGGACGAATAAAAATTTAAGATGAAAATCTGCCCAGCCTGTGGGAGGAAGTGGAGGTGTGAAATCTGGCCCGGTCAAGAACAATAGAGGAGTGGTAGAGAGTGGTAGAGAGGCATGAGAGGTTTGAGTTTTGAGTGCTGTATCTGTATGTGCATAATAACAAAATATCACAGCCCCTAAGACTGGGAGCGTTCTAACTCTACTGAGCATGTACCCAACATTATATGAAAAATAAAAAGTCATTACGATGTTTTAGTGCACTTCAAGCTCTAAAGGGATTCATTAGCAACTTATAGTAGGATCCATCTCAGTGTTAGTACTTGTCTGTTTCTTTTCTTTTCCAACATTACCTTTTTAAGTGAACGTGGTCTTGTCCTCGTTGTATCCATGTGTAATGTTGATAGTAGTGGGTGTACACAGACGAAAGAGTATCTACGGGGGAGAACAAGTCTGTGTCTGGGATATAGGTTCCAGGCTATTAGCTCTTCTCGCAGCCTAGCCATCTTCTTTAGCCTCCGTCGTCTTAAATGCTATGTTCGTTTGGTAGAACTGTTTGGCCGCCGCAGGAGTGTTGAGAGAGTAGCAGATTCAGTTCATGGTTATTGGTATAAGCTGTAGTCACGAGACCTGGGACACGGTTTTTAGCCTCGCGTAGCTTGGCTTTTAGTGGGCCATAAACGCTGCAGAGCGTAGCTATCGCCGGAAAAACGGAAATGGGAAATGCTGAAATAATAACGTGAATTATTCTAAAAGTTATAATTATTTTGTCTCATCTTGTTTTAGTCAACATAAATTAAGAGAGAATTCATCATGGTTTTTGTAAAGTACATTTTGTGTTGTCAGTTGTGTAGTCAACGACATTGCATTAATTATTTAGTCACGTTAGTATGTCACATGATCTACATTAACGTGACATCACGTCTCATCGTTAGGGGGAAAAAGCTTCGTTGACGACCATATTTAGTCATCATTTTAGTTGACAAAATTAACACTGACACACACACACACACACACACACACAACCAAACGCATATACTGTAATACCAAACCCAAGTAATCTGCTCACACATTCATCTATACCTCCAATACTGTCAGGCAGGTTGTTAATCTGTGCTCTGTCGATGGGTAACTTGTAGAAGATGACAGAAAGGCAGCCTTTGGTAACTTGTAGAAGATGACAGAAAGGCAGCCTTTGGTAACTTGTAGAAGATGACAGAAAGGCAGCCTTTGGTAACTTGTAGAATATGACAGAAAGGCAGCCTTTGGTAACTTGTAGAAGATGACAGAAAGGCAGCCTTTGGTAACTTGTAGAAGATGACAGAAAGGCAGCCTTTGGTAACTTGTAGAAGACGACAGAAAGGCAGCCTTTGGTAACTTGTAGAAGATGACAGAAAGGCAGCCTTTGGTAACTTGTAGAAGATGACAGAAAGGCAGCCTTTGGTAACTTGTAGAAGATGACAGAAAGGCAGCCTTTGGTAACTTGTAGAAGATGACAGAAAGGCAGCCTTTGGTAACTTGTAGAAGATGACAGAAAGGCAGCCTTTGGTAACTTGTAGAAGATGACAGAAAGGCAGCCTTTGGTAACTTGTAGAAGATGACAGAAAGGCAGCCTTTGGTAACTTGTAGAAGACGACAGAAAGGCAGCCTTTGGTCTCTAGACGAAAGGTAAAACAAAGGTTGCCGTCATATGATGTTCTCAAATCAATGAGTAATTGTGTTTAATAATCGTGATTTCAATATCAGTCAAAATAATCACAATTAAGATTTTTGCCATAATCAAGCAGCCCTACGTTGAACACACTTTTATTTTTGATACATGTACAAGTACAATGAGATGTCAAGTGCTTTTATTTCGTCTTGTACTTGAGAATAGTTTTGAATAGATTACTTTTAAATTAGAGTACTACTCTATCGGGGTATTTCTACTTCTACTTCAGTAAAGAATGCCAGACATTAGTGTTCAGGGTGATTTCTTAACTCTCCACTGTTTCCTTCTCTCATCTTTTGCTATCCTCGTTCTGTCCTGTCTATTCTCTTCCTCTGCCTCCATCCTCTTCACCGTGCCCAAAGCACAGATTACTTTGGCATTTTAGTCTAACACAGCGGTTCTCAAACAACGGGTCGTGACCCAAAGTAGGGTCGTGGGTAGGTGACAGCGCATTGGCAAGTAAAAAAACAAAACAATATATGTATATATTTTTTAATGTTCTGGCAACATATTTTGGCTAAATATGCCTCGTTTTATAAATGTGTATTTATAACATAGTGCTGTAATAACATTTTCTAATAAATATGCATGATCAAGTTCAACAATGTCTGCTTTTATTTTGAAATTCCTTAATTCCACGTTGAAATGTACGCGATACATTAAGTGTGGGGTCCCCCAAAAGAATTCCTAAATAAAATGGGGTCATCGTATAAAAAAGTTTGAGAA